>NC_046370.1:18711705-19011705 GCF_011125445.2 Fundulus heteroclitus
TGGGGAGGGCATGGCTTGGTATGGAGCATTGATGGGAGGGGAGGGAGGAGGTGGAGCTTAGAGGATCTTTCTAGCTTCCCAACATTACCAACTATAGCTTTAAGGTTGGGTTTGCAGATGTCAAGTTCCTCTTTTCTTGTGTTTTCTGAATCTCCCTTCCAGATTTGTTATGCTTTTAGTGTTTTGTCTGGGCTTAACACCTCAGATCATCAAGGGATTTCCATTTGAAACTCCTAAGATCTAAGTTAATATAAAAATCAATTTCCAACTAATTTTATTCACTATGGGGGGAAAAAGCAATCCAGACCAACTTGCCCCTTTCTGAGGCATTGCACTAGCCCCCCAGCAATCCTGCAAGGATTAGCATGTATTGACAATGGATGGATGAATGGATAGATGTTAGCCTGTTTGAATTACAGTCAGTATCAGAATTGATTATGCTCTGGATTATAGGCAGATTGGAGACACAGACCAATTTTAAATTTCTGGGTAGAGTGTCGGTCTGTAAGATGGACAAGCTTTCGCCTCCCAAACAACACTTCTGCTGACTTCCCCCTGCTCACTGAACACATCTCCACATAAATCCGATCTTATGGGACTTTGCTAAAAAACCTTCAGTCTCTGACGGCATCGTGTGATGCATGTTTAACTGAGTTTGGTGTTTTCAAACGAACGCGATCACTCTTTTGCTAATTTTGTCTGTGCTATGAGCTTCCTTGTGCTTACTTTTCCTCTTTCTACTTTTACATATTCTCTCACATGGAAATCAACATCACTATTGTGAGCTACAAACCTAAACACAACGAATAGAAACAAAGTAGTAAAAAAAAGTGAGCCCTTTAAGTTAAATTTAATTTCATTTTAATTTATTTAACAAGGACGGTACAACTAAGACGTTGTTACCGTTGGCCACCTGATGCAGTGTACATAGAGCTTCTAACAGAATGCTAATTTACATCCCTGTACCTGGTCAGGCTTTTTATCCAGGAAGACATATTTAGAATTTAAAATTGCCTGTGCAAATTTAAAATTACAAATTGATGACCAATATAAAAGTACTGTAAAATTACAGATCACATTGCAAGGATGAAATACATAAAGAAACGACACATGTCCAAATCAGATTATTAATGTTCACAGTGCTAATGGTCCAGTTTTACTGAAAAAAGCCTCATGTCTGACAGCAACTTCACATCCTGTGGTAAAGCGTTCCACAACGGTGATCCTTTGACTGAAAATGTTAATAGACCAGAAGTCGTTCTGAACCTTTTTGACTCAACAGTTTCCACTTACTCCAGCTCTTGTTCTCACACCTTCATTATTATAATTTTGTATCAATCGGCTAATTAATTCTGGGTCAAGACCAGTCATACAATTAAATATTGTGTTAACAAAAGAGAAATAAAGAAAATTGTCAAAATTTAACAAGTGATGCTTTTGGAGAATTTGGCAGTGATGCCACTTGACTGGTTTCTGATCAATTACTTTTAAAGTTTGCTTGTACAATTAATGGCTTTATGACAGATTCTGAAGCCTGGCCCTTGGTAAAAGAGGAGTATGATAATATCATCGCGTGCATATACATTTGAACAGCTTTGGTCTTATCAAGCGTAAATAGTTTATGTTAGTCTTCATAGTCTTTCCGAATATAGGTATCAAACCTTAGCTTCGAGTTCAAAATGGACAGAATGCCACTGTGAATGTTGTCAATGTGTTGTAAAAGCTGTTGATCGATGTAGATTGCTGAAAGCTCAATCTGAAGATGGGTCTTCATCTCTCACCTCCAGCAGCCAGGGTCTGAGCCGGTGATCCAGCAGCACGTCGAAGCCGAGGATCTCGAAACAGGCGCTGCCGCTGGTGTGGTTGGGAAAACACGTGTGGTAGTTGTGCTTCAGGATGGGGTGAGCGGATATCAGCGTCTTAACGATGATGTCCTCGATGTCGTTCCACAATTTCTCCGTGTTGCAGTCGATGAGCTCCAGGTGCATGTTGAGGGTGGACAGCTTCCTGGTTGACGGAAATCAAAACAACACTTTGTAAATGCGCCGACTTTCTCGGCACATCATGCTATGGGTCCCTCTTTACCGTTTGCTGCCAAAGTCCTCATCCTTGTCAAAGTTCTCGCTGTTCTTGTTGATAGAGTAGTTGGTGAGATGCATGCACACATCGCCCTAAAGTCGGAGAGAAAAAGTTCAGCTTTATCCAGTTTATTCATGACAACCGAGTCTGCAAAATCAAGGCTATATGTGGGTTTATCATTTGGTTCTTGTTGTTTTTTTTGTTGCTCAACACACTTTTAACCAAAAATGTAATCTTCATACGCTACCTAATAAGTAAATAGAGACCACGGGTGTTTATTTCATATTGACTGTTACCACAGCTGTTCTCTAAAGGTCTCAGAAGTTTGTTGGAGAAATTAGTGAACCCAGAATCCAGAAGACCAAGAGGCCCATAGTGACTCTGGAGGAGCTGCAGTGATCCACAGCTCTGGTAGAAGAATCTGTTAACAGGATAACTAATAGCTGTGCACTACATAGTGGCAAAATTAAAGCCATTGTTGTTTGAAAGCTATAAGAAGTTTGTCACAAGCTAGCAAACACATGGAAGACGGTACTCTGGTCAGATTAAATCAGAATTAAACTTTTGGGCCTACTTGCAACAAGCCTAAGCTAATGCCTTATAAAGACTCCCAGAAGTCTGCACATACTGCATCTACCGGTTGATATTTCTGCGCTTCTACACTTTTCCTTGTGAACCTTTTTGATTTTTAATTTCACCATAAACTTGACTTCAACCGATTTGGAAGTATTTTGTTGCCCTTCGGCGTATGAGGAGCACTGGCGCATGACTTTCACATTTCTTACCACGTTCCCCTGCGTAGGGTCGTTGTACTTGGTGGTGCAAAAGCGAGCCAGCCCCTCCTTAAACATGAATATCCGGAAGGGGTCACACGACGTCACCAGCACATAAACCCTCAGGTCAAACTTGAATCCGTCGATTATGAAAGGCTGGAGGAGTAACAAAGGACAGGTTCAAACATCAAACTGTGTGGCGGGGCGGTTCTAGGGTTCCCGTCACAACCACAAACGTCAAGCTTTTACTAATGAAACCTGAAAAAGTAGGACGTGCATGTGTAGTCAGCTCCCTTTACTATGATACCCTTGAATAAAATCCAGTGGATCAATCATCTTTATTAACAAGTAGAGTTTACTTGTGTGTAATTTAAACCCTCAAGTGTTTTTTTTAGAGAACTTTAGCGATCAAACAGCATCACAGAGCTCAAGGAACAGAGCAAACAGGTCAGGGAGAAAGCTGAGGAGAAGTTTATAGTTAGGTGGTAAACCTATAGGATATATATTATCAGGAGAACTATTAGTTGTGCCTGCCTCAAATCTGGCTTGAGGAAGAAGGCAAGAAAAAAAGCCATTGTTGGAAGAACCCCATAAGAAGTCATTTTAAAGGGTTGACACAACCCAAGAGACACAGCAGACACGAGTAAGGTGCTCTGGTCAAATGAACATTTGACCAGAGCACCTAAGGAAAATGCCATCTCTGGCAGAAAATTATTAAACCATCTTCAAGCCAGAGGTATGGTAGAGACGGCAACATTTTGTGGGAAGATTTTCTTCAACTGGACCAGGGAAGCTAAACGGGGGGAATTCAACAAGAACTCCTGTCAGAGGCTGCAAAAGACTTAAGACTCGGGTGTAGGTTCACATTCCAGCAGGACAACAACTCTAAACATAAAGCCAGAGTTACAAGGGAAGGGTTTCAGTAAAAGCACATTCATGCGTTGGAATGGCCTAGTCAAAGTCCAGACTTAAATCCACTTCAAAATATGTGGCAAAACAGGAAAATTGATGTTCACAGATGCTCCTCGTCCAGTCTGAATGAGCTTGGACCGTTTGGCAAATAAAAATGGGCGGCGACTTCATTCTGTGGGTGTAAAAAGATGGTAAAGACCACGAGACTTGCAGCTGTAACAGCAGTAAAAAGAATAGAGTAGAAACAGAATTATCCTTTATTGTTGCACAGTGGGGAGATTCAGGTGTCCCAGCAGCAAAGTCAAGCTCAAATGGAAGCATGCAGATCCACACAAGGGGTAAACATATTAAAAGACGTATAGACTGTACAACATATGAAAAAAGAAATTAAAGAACTGTCCAACTGAGTAGGATGATCTTAGAACTGTGTGAAACACGTATGCGTATTTCTGCATAAAAACACCAACAGACTATTTACGAGAACAAACAAAATAAAACTGAGCAAAAACAGCAGGGGTGTAAATACCTATAGAGATTCCTGGGGAGGGAGGTTCTGGAAAGTAGTTACTCGGTTCTGCACTACTCTGTTGGTTTAGCCCATAGAATCCCAATAAAACACTTTGATGCTGGTGGTTGTGACGTAACAACGTGTGAAAAAGGTTCAAGAGGTATGAATGTTGTTGTTTTTGTTGTTGTTGCAGCGCCTGCGTGGAACACAAGAGCCTCACCTTAGAGATGTAAACCTGACAGATCATGTGCTCTCCAGGTTGGATGTCTTTCGTGGATTTGGTGATGAAGATGCCTTTACCTTGGCAACCCATGTCCGGCTTACAGATGTAAGTCTTGTGCTTTTTGGCTCTGGTGTAGGCTTGGAAGTCACTGTAGCTATGAAGCCAAATCAGACAATAAGCAATACATTTAGCGTGTATCATTGTGTGGTGTAACAGCGAAACAGAAGGAAAACTGACTCTGCAGGGAGGCACCATGTTCTGGGGAAGATGTTGTAGTCTTTGGGGAAAAGTTTCAGCATTCGGTTCATGTTCCTTGCCAGGAGATCTTTGCGGCAGATCTCACTCATCCCTGGGAAATGGTTTATTTTCTGCAAAGACAAGCGTGTTTGCACAGCATGAAGGGATCGTCTCCACTTATACGACACGTTTTATGTGTATGATTATGCCCACATTTAAATCATCTTCAGGAGGAGAATCGGCCGCGTTTGTCACAACCTGTTAAACAACCTGTATAAGCATATTACAGTAGATTACAAATTAAAAGCCTGACCTGAGAGAAATGCTGTGAGCTACAGATACTGTCCCCTGGAAAAAAAAAAAAAGCTGTTCTATTACAACAGAGGAGCTGTTTTTAATTCACTTCCCTGCAGCACAAATTTAATTACACGGTTAATTTGTGAAGCTGATCTCAGCCGCTGTGGTCCGACCTGATGATGGCAGTAATGAGGTAGTTAGCGCAGACAGTCGGACTTAAATACCTGGTAACGCTTCATGTCCCTGACACGGTCCAGAGACACAGAGCAATCCGTCCAAAACAGAGTCCAGTCTTCATCGTCCGTTGCCTCTCTGAGGCCGTATCTGCGGGCAGCTCGCCGCACTGAAACAAATCACACGTGGAATCACTTAAAAGATGCTCCAAATGTTTCACGCAGGCAGTCTGGTGAGAAATGTCCTCATCTGTTCCGCTGGAAAGTTGAAAAATACAAAAACTAACATGTTTTCGTACGTCTTTACAACGTTGGAATTTTTGCGTTTAATTAGAAATTGAAACGATCACGTAACCATAAAGGTTGAAATGTAGGTCAGCTACAGATAAATAAATAAATATTATTTTGGTGATTTATCTTTATGTTTATTTGACCAAACAATGTACAAACCCAAAATATGTATGATATGTAAAACTGCTTGGAACTTGAAGGTTCTTCTTAGGATCTTAGCTGTTCCTAGGATTGTGCTCTTCTGGACTGAGATGCCTGACGTTTCTCCAGGTGTTTGTTGGAGCCATTTTTCCAGAGTGGAGGTTACTGCCCTGAGTGCTCTGATGACCACGGGCACTACTGCTGTCTTCAACTTCCAGCCTCTTTCTAGTTCTCCAGTTTCTCATGTTCTTTTTTCCTGATGTTTCCATCACTCAGGATGGCCACATCAATGACGTCTGTCCTCTGCTGCTTCTCAATGTTGGTTGGCCATTACCATTTTGTCTGTTTGTATCTGGAAGTCCTACAGGATCTTAACTCCGTCAGTTTCCCCACAGGATTTGGGGTGGAATCCACCATTCATGGTGAGCAGCTTTTGTGTCTTAACATCAGTGGTCTGGATTTCCTCCTTTGGACAACTTATTACCCCAGCAGGGTAACTGATTACTGGTAAGGCTTAGCTGTTGATTGCCTGGACCTTGTTCTTGCCATTGAGCTGACTTTTTAGAACTCACCTTACTCGTTGCAGACATTTGGCTGTTGCTGCTTTCCTTGTGGCCTCTTCATGGTCGCCATTTGCTTGTGGCACTTATAGCTCTCTTCAAACTCTGCTATTCTCCCTTCTGGGAGTACAGTCCCCTCTGTGTGGATTACCTTCTCTCTCTTTGTCACCATCCGGCCACATTTCTCCAGCCTGAATGACTTTCCGATGTCCCTGCTGTAGATCCTGGTGGTATGGATCAGCGAGTCAATGTCTCGCTCACTCTTTTTTTTTTTTTGGGGCTTTTTCGCAGCTCTAGTGGCTCGCTTTTTATGAAAGTAGGCTGACAGGAAGGGGGGTGGAATAGGGGCAGAGACATGCGCCAAAGGACCGCGGGTCGGATTCGAACCCGGGTCGACCGTGTCGAGGACTAAGGCCTCCATATACGGGTCGCACTACCTGCTGCGCCACAATCAATCAATCAATCAATCAATTTTATTAGTCAACTGCAATTTGCATTACAATTGAAAATTCAGTTCCAGTACAACCGTCCATCACATACACTTAAACATTTTGGGGGAACGATTGACTGAGGCCTTGCGTTGCCAGGAACGCAGCCAGTCGGCCGCTGCTACATGAGCGCAAGCCGTTAGGTGCGTCCCTCCAAACTGCCCCAGACCCCGCTTTACGCAGGGTCCCCATGCGCTGCCTTTGATTCTGTTGAAGAAAGATTAACACTGGGGGAGTGGAAGGAGATAAAAAAAAGACAGGTGCTGCACAATTTGTGTTTCCACACAAAATGTGAAGCATCCGACAAAAAAACACAAGCGCCCCGACTCGCTCATTCTTAGCGTACAGCGTTATGTCATCCATGAACAGGAGGTCGCTGATAGTGGACCCATTTCTGAGTCGGTATCCATAGCCTGACTTGTTGATTATTTGGCTGAGGGGGTTCAGGCCGATGCAGAACAGCAGAGGGGACAGAGCATCTCCTCAGTATATTCCACATTTGATGGAGATTTCAGCAATTGGCTTGAAGTTGGCCTCAAGGGGGGGTTTTCCACAGCCTCATGGAGTTTGAAGGCTCTCAGAGTGCTGTTGACCTTGTTCAGCTGCAGGCATTCAAGGATCCATGTGTGTGGCATTGAATGATAGGGTTTCTTCACAACTGTGTCTCAAGCCATTATAACCACGGGTATTGGCAATAATGTTGAGGAACAAGGCCAGAGAGAGCCTATCACAAACTTGGAGAAGCTGCGAAACCAGTGAAGCCTGTTTATTATGGACTGAGAGGGTGCTGGCCAAACAATAAGCCCCCTACTCCAAAACTAACGCTTTCAATCTCAAATTAAATTTGTAGCTGTCCACATGGAAAGGTGTGTACACATAGGAACACTGCACGAACTGTCAGGCATGGTGATGGTGGCTTCATGCTGTGGGGCACAACCACCAAACCTTTAGCTCAGATCAGCGATTGGATGGTTGAAACTTGGACACAAGTCAATGTCGCAGTGATCCCAAACACACATCAAAACAGGTTTCTCAACAGATCAAGTAAGCTAACCTTAAGCTGCGGGAATAGCTCCAACCACAAACCAGCTGAAAATGTGTGGACCATACTTAACAGCCAGATATGTGCTAGAAAACCAGATAGTTAAGATTAAAATGAGCTGTCAGAATGACATTAGGAGCTCACAAAGTGTGAAATTCCTCTGCTGCTTTCTAAGGGGGATTTACTTCAATATCAGACATGTAAATATGTAAATATTTGACATATAACTTTGACCATGGGAGGATTAGAAAAAAATGGCAATAAATTCTAACTTGTGCAACCAGTTCCTGTCTTAGAAATGTATTGAAGATGTGCGTTGTTTTGAAAAACAAAAACAAAATTCAAACCTACCGCTTTCATATTTGCAGTTGTTGAGGTTGATAGCCAATCATCTGAAAGAGAAAAGAGAAAAAAAGAAGGACAGACGCCTGCTTTGTCGTGTCGTCGCCTTGACAGACACGCCTCAGCAGTTCCTGTCCTGCAGCGCCACAGAAACGTTAAAAAGGAACAGCTATCCAAATACCTCCTCCTGTTTTTCTTTCTCTTCTTGGTGATGGGGGGCGGCTGGATGGGGACGCGGCTATCCGTTTGGCTTTCCCCTCCTTCTTCCTCTCCCTGCTGCTCATATCTGTGTGCATCACTATTTTGATCTGGGCTGTCCACAGGTAGTCCCATCCTGTTTCAGGGCAAATGAGAATAAAATGCAGTTTGGTCTTGGAGACATAAAATTAAAAGCAAGACACGGCAGTTAGCAAAAATATCCGTACGGTTTTGTCACATGACAACTACAAATATTAATGTATTTTATCGGGACTTTAATGTGATAGCGCAAGAGGTTAGCATAAACACTTGTTTATGCTAACCTTTACGATTGGATTTAGACCTGAACGTCCAGCAGATGAATAAAGGTGAACCTTCGCTCCAGTCTGTTGCAGACTCTAACAGGTTTTCTTCGACGATTGTCCTGTATTTAGTTCCATTGTTCTTTCCGTCAACTCGGACCAGCTTCCCTGTCCCTGGGAAAGAAAACCATGCCTCAGCATGACCCTGTGTTATGTGCTTTGGGCACATTCTAATTATTATTATTTTTAATTCTAGACAGTTTTGTTTACAGATTTTAGTTAAATAGTTTTCTTTGTCTTTAGGATGTTTTGGGGTTGTGTTGGTTGCATATATTTTGTCATTAGTGTTTAATTGATTTGAGCTGCGGTGCTGTTTCCCACCGCCTATAAATAGGCTGACCTTGGGGAATACAGGAGGCTGTGTTTTGTTTTTTTTGTTGTTTTTTTTTGCCTCCCTCTTGTTCTTGCGTTTCTGCTCGCTCCACCACCAGGATGCGTCTTGCCGGTGCGCGCACGTAGCAGTGGCTGTAGGACATAACCAGCTGCCTCAGCCTGACATGTGGAAGTTTTGTTAGCCCTTGTTTTGTTTTCTTTGTATTTTTTTTCCGTTGTCATTTTGTTCTGGTGGGACCAGTTGTACTGTTTTTGCTTCTTTCTTTTGCAACGGGTTCTTTTTATACTTTTTAGTCCAGTACTGGCAGTGGCTTCGATGGCCCAATATGGGGTTGGCCCCCCCGCTGCACTGTTATGTTGTGTTTGACCAGCTCACCAGGTCCATCTTTCTGTTCATACTTGGAGGTTTTGTTTCTTTTTGGGAAGCGGGAAGAATGAGGGTCTAATTGTCTCGTTTTCTTCACAGAAAGCAGGAAGCAACTGAACGAACAAAAATCAAGAAAAAGCATGAAAATAAATGCTAAGTATGAACCCTCATGTTGACTCCGTGTCCTCAGATATGTTGTGCCCTTCTTGGACGTGACACCCTGCCACCACCATGTGTTACAGTGGGAAGGTGTGTTCTGGATCATGAGCAGTCTTACATTTCATAGTGTTTTGTGTTATCTTTGCTCTATTTGCTGTGTCCTCTACAATGTTTGTGCTAACAGGACTGTATTTAAGTCCCGGCTTTCTTCTTGCCACTAGTCCATAAAAGCCATTTTTGTGGATGGCATGACTGAAAGTTGCCCAGTTGACAGATTCTGCCACCAGAGCCATGTGTCTCTGGAGATTATCATGGACCTGTTGGCTGCTTCTCTCGCTCTCTTTGGCTTGTGACAAACTGAAGTTTGGACTCCTTCCTGGTTTCTTTCAACAATGGCTTTCTTGCCACTGCTTCATCAAAATGTCTAGATTTGTAGAGTATAAAACTACGAGGGGCTTCCCACCTTTTTCCAACCACTCCACTTGACCAACATGCTCTGCTTGGTGTTTTTTATATCACATACAATCCCAATGAAATCAATCGAGGTTTGTGGTTGTAACAAAATGTGGAATAGCTCCAGGTGAGTCGATACCTTTGCAGGGCCCCGTAACACCGCTCTATTGTCCAGCGCTCATTTACATGGTTCTTTTTTAATGCTACCTGTTGAATCCCCTGACACTGAAACTTAATCAAACAGAACGAAGAGCATGCTGTAGGAGAGCACACGGAATCATGTTTCTGTTTCCATTCATCTCATCAGATGAGTGCTTTGGCTGTCAGCATGTAGTCACACTCTGGCATTTAAACGATATTGTAGGAGCACGGGTACAAAGAGCGACTAGTAATACAATACGTAGAACAATGAGAAGAATTAGTCCAAGATCTTATAGAGTCCACCCTGGATTAATCTTTTTCCATGAATTCTTATTGGGAGTGGTGGTCTAGTGGTTTGAGCGGCGCACTTGTGTTCTGGAAGGCTGCAAGGACCTGGTTTGATCCCTGCACACTGCCACCATGGGTCCTTGAATAAGACCCTTAGCTCCATATTGCTCCCTAAGGGATGGGTGAAACGTAGAGACAAATTTCTTCTCTGTGGGACTTTAAAGGGAATTGATGAAAAATTACAGTGTTTCAGTGTTGGTGTGCATTATTTAGAGAAGCAGCCAAGAGGCCAATGGTAACTGTCGAGGTGCTGCAGAGATCCAAAGCTCAGATGGCCTTTATGGAAGCAAGGCTGGAAGAAAGAAAGACATGGTGCACTCTAAAAAGAGTATTTGGGCTGTAGTTCATGTTATGGACTTATTTACACTAACCTCACTTAATTCTTTTGCTTTAGTTATGACAACTTACTTTCACGAGTTCAATTAACTTAACAGTCACGCATTTTATCTCAAACAAACTTTTTACTTTGAGTCTAAGTAAAACAATTAAGTTTAATGCAGCTTTACGTCTGACGTCATTACTTGAAATTTTGAGTTGACTTTCTATGAAATTAAGTAAGATGAATTTAAATTTTTTATTTGGAATAAAGTAAATGAATTAAGTCAGCCTGACTTAAGTTTGTCAAGTTAACCAAAATCAATAAATGAGGTTGGATAAATTAATTGAATTACTTGTTACCAATTAAAGCAATTCAATTAAGTTGGATCAAAGATTTTCCTTTTTCAGTGTGAGTGCAGGTTGTAGCATACATCTAGCTGCTGATTTGATCTGAGGATAAAACATCCAAAGGTACCCCTCCTTCTTCGTTACTCAACCAACTTTGTGTGATTAATCACCAGTGCCAGAGGAAGCAAAACAATCCCTCAGCATGGTGCTGCCACCATGCTTACAGCCACTCCTTGACTCAACTAAAAACTTCATCTTGCAGTGGTGGCCAAATAGTTTAATCTTTGTCTTGTTAGACCATACAACTTTTCTCATGAAGGCATTTAGCTTTTACATGTGGGCAGAGGTGGGAAGTAAGAAAGTACACATACTTTGTTTCTGTACTTAAGTATCTTTTTAAGACATCTGTACAATAGTAGAACATTTATTTCTTTGACGTCTTTTTACTTTTTCACTGATCTGAACACAGTAGGAGGTTGCTCTCAGCCATGCACCTCCGCGTCCTGTCTAATGTCTTATAGGGGTGATTTGATATGAATTTCATGGGCTCCTGGTAATCATTGAGACAGAAACCTTGGGGGTGCTTCTGTTGTCAAGGAGGGACATCCCTGGTACACCGTGGGAGGTTCTGGTGCTGGGTAACCGTATTCTGATCCAGTGATCTGGATAATCCTGCCCTTCAACCGTGAGTGTTGCGCTTGGCTGAGACGCCCTACTGACCTCAGCCAGCATTGGGTTACGGCCCAAGACTCTCCCTCAGCGTGCAGCAAGAACAGGTCGCTGAATTACGCCTTTGCTTTGTTGTCCTCCTCACGACACAATCAATGTTTCCAGCAAATGTAATACACCTAGATGTTACTCTAACATTCCTTTGTTAGTTTTTTTAGTTACTGTAAATATGTTTGAGATGGTGATGAAATGTAAAAATAATGATGATAATTGAAAAAAATGGTGGATTACAATGATAAAAACAATAGTTTGAATCTTAGAAAATGAAAAAAAATATTTAATAGTAGCAAAAATAAAAGTAAATCATGTTCATGTGGTCTTTTTCTTTTAACTGTACTAAATTCTATTTGTAGAGACCATGATGAAACACACTTCACTATCTTTAGCTTTAGGAGCCGATTTAAACACACAGTAAATTAGAGCTACTGATAATAACGTGGTTCTTGCAGGGCTCCTGTTGCCAACGTCAGTGAATTGTGGTGGGATTTTATTTAACAGCGCAACATATAGTAGTGCAGAAAAAATCCAGTAGAAAGATAAGGTGCAAATCATGTTCTTATATGGCGTTTAACAAACCAAAAAGTGCTTTAATTAGAAAAAAGACTGTAAACAGATGCCTAATTTAATTTCAACATTAATCTGGTCATTTTGTGGAGGCCTCAGAGGTTAGCAAAGCTACCAAGACAAGGCCGTCAACCCAAACTGACGGTCCAGCAGGGAGAGCGTTAAGAGGCCCTGGGTTACTCTGGAGGAGCTGCAAAGAACCAAAGCTTAGGTGGGAGAATATATACAACACAGTTAATAGCTGTGCTCTTTATGGCAAGAACAAAAACCACTGTTGAAAGAAAAACAAGAACAGGTTTGTTAGAAGCCAGGTAAGAGACACGGCAAACATGTGGAAGAATATGATGAGACCAAAGTTGAATATTTTGGGAAAGGTATAGATAAAAAGAAATGCCGCGTACGGATGATAACAAACATTTTACATCACACTAAAGACGCCATTCCTGATGTGAAAAATGGCCGTGGAAGCGACATACTTTGCGGATACTTTTCTTCAGCAAGGACAGAAGAACTGGTCAGAGTTGGTGGGAGGACTGGATGAAGCTAAACGCAGGACGATCCTGGACGTAAAAGCTCTTAAAGGCTGGAAAAACATTTTAGATTGGGCAGGAGTTCACCTTGCAGCATGACAATAACCATGAACTTACAGCCAGAGCTACAATGAAAATGTTTAGATCAAGATGTGTTAATTTATTAGAATGACCCAGTCAAAGTCCAGACCTTAATCTGTGGTAAAAACCTATAGTATGGATGCTTACAACAGATCCTTTCCATTCAATCTGACAGAGAGTTAGTCTGCCAACAAAAACCGGGGAAAGATTTTTGTTTTTAGATCGTTCTCCATTGCATCTCTTCAGATGAGCTAAATACATCTTTAATTCACGCCTCAGATTTGGATTTCGAAACAAACAGTGAGAACAATCTATCGTTTTCCTTCCATCTCACATAGGTCCTCTTGTTTGTGTCGGTCAGTCTCATTGAAATACCTTGAAGTTTGTGGTTACAACATTTGGCAAATATCACTAATAGATTTTAAAAGATACGAAAACAGGAGAAATACATGGATGGCTAATATAACAGCTGTTTGTGTAATTGCAACCTCTTTTAATGCTTAACGTACTTCAGCCAGCAACAGTCGGTGTTACATGTATGTGCCGCGGTTATTTTCTGCCGTTTCTACAACCTCGAAAGCAAAAGCTGTGTTTCAGAGCCTCACAATAAGACGGAAGCATTACTGTAGCGCTGGCTTCAGCTCTACCAGCTGGTAAGTTTGTGTCTCCTTAGACATCTCCTTGTCATTTAAAGAGAACAGCGTCACTTACCCGTTGGAGCTGATTTCACATTTATGAGGAAATTGCTCTGTTTGCCTCCACTCCTCTTTCTAGCGGGGCCGTTTGGCTTCAAGGGCTCCTGAAGATGCCGGTGTGCTCCACAGCTGAGAAACCGGTGAAGAACCTCGTCTCATCTCCACACAGCCCCTGATACGAACATCCTGAAATAAAACAAAAACCCAGGCCAGATTATTTGTTTTTACCCAACGGTGGTTCAGCTCAGATTAACTTAAAAGCTGGAGCAGCGGATCTGGTGGCCAGTTAGAAAAACCCGATACGTCTTGACACGATGGAGAGAAAACAAGCAGGGGACCTTGGCGGGGGGTGGGGGTGGGGGGTGGGGGTGTAAGAAGAGAGGGATAATCCCTGATACTTGTTCACTGAAACAGGAGAGGTGCCTTTCCGCGCCTCGGGTTGTTCGCTTTAAATCTGTGCTGAAAAGCTCAGCAGTGCTGTGAGTGAGCAGCCCTGGCTGAGCTGAAATAAAGCTGGCCTCTCCATTAAAGACACTGAAAAAGTTGCAAAAGTGGACAAAGAGAGGAAAGAAGCAAACAAAAGGCGGGTCTCGTTCCATAAAGAGTGGCGATGAAGGGAAAGAGGTGTCAAGGAGGCACTGATAATTCTTTAATTAATAAGGATTAAGTAGTCATCCGCTGACATCCTAAAAAACTTCAGACGTTCGTCTATGGCATGTTCTGTTATGAGGCTTTTAAGGTCAGCAGCTAAGCTTCCATCAGGGATATTAGTTGAAATGAAAAGCCAAGACATTCTGACTGAAGGTAATTCATTTGTGCATCCGTGTGTCTGTGGGGTAACTTTAAATCAGGCCTTTTGTCTTAATTGAAAACAATAATTAGGTTAGGCTGGCGGCACGATACGTCTTACAACAAATTTTTATTTTGTAGTTAAAAAAAACAATAACCCTTAATTGTACAATTCTTGCAAAATTAACCTAAGGAATAATTTTAGTTTTTTAATTAATTCTTTTGATGCAAAATATTTTTCATTAAGGCTTCTTTTTGCAACAATAACACATTTAAGCAAGATCCCACCCACCCCTGAGAAACGGTCTAAAGAGAGAGGAAAAACACCACAACACAAAAAACAGCAATGTAATCAAACATTTGATTTCTTTCACTTTATTTAAAAAAAAAGTGAAATTCATTTATTGGATGGATTTATAACACACAGGTGACATAATGAAAGCGTTTATTTCTGTTCCTTTTTGATTTCTCAGCAGTTCATCTACAACATAAGGGCGATAAAAGAACAGATTTTTAACACAACAGTGTCAGCCTGCTAAACTGTTTGTCCATACACCGTGCAGCGTACGCACTGAGCTAGGGTCCGGCCTGCTTTTGCATGAATTACTGCATCAATGCGACGGGTCTGATGCTTTATGCAGGTGAAACGTTTAACTTCCTTGCCAATTGCACCGAAGAGAGCTAGTTAAGGATTAAGGGTCCGTTTCAGGTCAACAGCCGCGGCGAGGGCGTGAAAAACAGACATTAGCTGAAGCAGATCATGTTCCGCTAATGTCAGCTAATGATCAAAACTAGAATGGCCTCATCCCTGCCACAGGCCGTCGCTGTCAGCATCGGCTTGGACTTGAGCGAGACATTTTTGCTTGCATACAGATTTTATCGTCTCTGTAAGGGCTGCAGTTCCTCCGCATCATTTCTTATTAATGAGGGAGATGAGACCTTTGCCCAGTGGTTTTGAAGCTAAGAAACTTATCAGATAGGTTTGTGGCTGGGGTTAATAGAAAGGGAGATAGACGAGATGGGGGAAAAAGACTCTCAGAAAAAAAGGATTGGGAGGATAACACTTGGTCAACAGCTGCTATTACGGTGCAACTTTGTTCTGTGTAAAGCAATCTTTAAAGGGGATATTACCTGCAAAATACTACCAGAAGGGGGAAGGTGGTAAAAGAAACAAAAACAACAAAGACTTCCTGAACTGAGCCCTTAGGCGGAAACCGTGGTTAACATTCCCAGGTGTCTTGGGCCCACCAAAACCACATCAATGACCCATCCAGGAGGTCACAACATAACCCGGAACAACATCTGAACCAACCCGGTCAGTGTTCATGACTCAAGAATAGGAAAGAAACAACACTGGCTTTAGTTTCAAGACGAATACCGCCGTAGACCAAATAGAGGCCAAAGGCCCGTCTCCCATCGGACCAAAACAACCTGATGATCTCCAACCAGCAGGTAAACATGCAGGTGGTAGTGTGATGGACTGGGATTCAAACCAGTTGCTGTAAACGATGGAGGGCCGGGTCTCTCCCGCTCGAGCACACTCAGAATAATTTGTCCTGCTACAAAACCTAAGTTCACCTCTGAAGGGCTAAAAAGGTTTTGGAGAGGCCTAGTCAAAGTCAGGACTTAAACACAATTTAGATGGAGTGGCTTAACGTTAAATAGGTTGTTCATACTTGCAAACCCTCCAGTTTGGCTGAATTAATAATACTCTACATACAAGGAGGAGAGGGCCAGAGATCTCTTTGCACAATTATGGCAGCTGTTGAACAACCAAAGTGGGACAACTAGTTACTTTTTCCCAAAGGGCCAGGCTGGGTGGGATATCTTTTTAATAAATCCGATGCTCATTTGCTAAATTTGTATTTGCTCTAATTATTTAGATTAGTTTGGGAAGCTGAAAGATATAAGTGTGACAAAAAAAAAAAAAAAATGTAAATCTGTATGGGGTAAATCCCTTTTCACAGCGCTGCATGTTTATTCTACTTACTTCATGTCTTTTTACATTCTCCCATCTTGGTCTCATTTCTCTTCATTCTGTGATCGCTCATTTCTATTTTTGGTCAGATTGGTTGTTTTTTTTGTATTGTTTCTACTGTTATAGAATAAATACAGAAGTTTTTTGTTAAGTTTGAATCAGCTTGTTTCTCAGTCAACATTTCTGTTGTTCTTGCGTGTTTGAAGCCTCTGTGATCAATTGCTGTTGTTTTTTTTTTTTACTATTTCTTCTCTTTCAGCTCTCTGCCTCTCACACAAATCTCACACAGACTCTTCACCTTCTTTGCAGTCAGTTTGGGATATTACTGTCCTCCTGCGATCTTCTGTTTCCCTCTGGGTTATTTGGACTATTTGGAGCTGATTTGTGTCCTAAAGCCATTTAAACATTCGAATGGTTTATTGTGTTTTTTGCCTTCAAATCAAAGGTTTGTCAGTCAGCATGTATTTGTCATACAATGTGCCTGCCTTTATGCCTATATGCATTATTTATGTTTTATCCATAGCTCCTGTAGTTTTGTCACTTTGTGGCTTATTTATAGGCCCATCTTCTCAACTTCAACGTTTTAGCACTTTGCCTTTCATTCCGTCACTTTCTAAAATACAGGTTAGTTTACTTCAAGGCTTTTGCAATCAATTATCATTTTATTAAACTGATTTGTTTTGTTTTTTACTCTGTGGCAGTTCTAGAGCAATGATAGTTATTTTGTGTCTCTTTATGGCAATTTTCCCTGTACCTGTGTTGATTTAGCGTGGATTTTCAGGATACTTCTCCTCAGGGACTGTATGTTTCTCTCTCTCTTCTTTCCTGGGGATCCTTGCAAAATTATTTGCATCGCTGAAACCTTATCACATTTTTCAGGTTAGAACAATAACTTCCCATTTATTTTGAGATGTTATTCGAAGCTATGGTCGATCTATGGTCATGACCTTTGGGTCGTGACAGAAAGAACGAGATCCCGACTGAAATGAGTTTTCTCCGTAGTGTGTCTGGGCTCTTCCTTAGAGATAGGGTGAGGAGCTCAGTCATCCGGGGAGGACTCAGAGTAGAGCCGCTGCTCCTCCACGTCGAGAGGAGCCAGTTGAGGTGGCTCGGGCATCTGGTCAGGATGCCTCCTGGACGCCTCCCTGGTGAGGTGTTCCGGGCACGTCCCACCGGGAGGAGACCCAGGGGAAGACCTGGGACAAGCTGGAGGGACTATGTCTCCCGGCTGGCCTGGGAACGCCTTGGGATTCCTCCTGAGGAGCTGGCCCAAGTGGCTGGGGAGAGGGACGTCTGGGCCTCCCTACTGAAGCTGCTACCCCCGCAACCTAACCCCGGATAAGCGGAAGAGGATGGATGGATGGATGGATGTTATACGATAGAGCCGCACAAAGTAACACGTGTTTGTGATCAGGAAGGGAAATTGTTTTTGGTTATCACAATTTTCTTTTTTTACAAAGGAAAAAAAGCGAGGACTTTGGTATGTATTTGTATTCGGTCCACTTTTTCCGCACGGCTACTAGTTGTCCTTTAAATTGATTGATACTCCCACTGGAGCAGCATATCCCTGCAGCTCCTCCAGAGGAAACGTTGGCCTCTTGGTTGCTTCTATGATCGATGCTCTCCTTGACTGGCATGTGAGTTCAGATGAACAGCCTTGACTTGGTGCGTTTACAGTCCAATACTCTTTTTTTTATTTTTAGATCAGATGATGTATTAAACATGTTCAACGCTTAGGATATTGTTTTATACCATAAACCTCCTTTAACCCTCTCCACATCCTTAACTCTGACCTTTCTGCTGTGTTCGTGGTGCAGCTTTTTTCCACTGCTGTTCTTTAACACACCTGAAAGTCCTTCACAAAAATAGCTGAATTTATTCAGAGAATAAAGCTCACAAATAGGTTTTTATTTACCAATTAAGTGACTTCCAAAGGGTGATGGCTGCACCAGACTTCTGTTTGATGGTATGAGAGGGGTTGCTAACAAATGCAGGCCACACTTTGCAGTTTTATGTCTGTAAAACCATCTTCCATCTCATTTATAATGATGAACTACTTTGTTTCGGTTTGTAGCATGAAATGCCGATAAAAAGAAATCTTGACGTTGGCGCATGCATCGTGACAAAAGACGTGGGAAAGCTTCAGGGGAATCAATACATTTACAAGGCACGTCGTTCTGCATATGAACACACAAACATTCGTGTCATAAAAAGTGGACTACGCTGTTCATTAAGGAAGCTATCTGAAGCAGATCTTCAAAATAAAGGAAAAGAAAACTGTCCTTGTTTTAAAAAAACAAAGTTGTAATTTCATTCAGATTCATTTATATGGACCAAAGAACATCAAGCCTTTCAGGTGTCTTCATTACAACTACAACAACAACAACAACACAACACATCTCACAAAAAAAACCTGCAGAGGAAGAGGCTGTATGTGGTGCTGTTACCATGGTAACATAATGCCAACCTCTCCCAGCTCTCTGACAGCTGTGGGCTAACTCCTGTTAGCAACTGACTTTTAAAGGCTCACTTTCAAAGACAAATAACAAAAGAAAAAAAAACAGCTGTAAGTCAAAAATGGCACATTACCCTCCAAAAAGCGTTCTCCCTGGTTCCCGCGGTGAGCAGCTCTCCGTGCAGGCGTTCCCAGGGACGGTCTGGAAGTGCTGTGCTGCTGGCCGGACGCCGAGAGAACGGAACCGACAAATGTAAACATGAATCACCTCGACGGGGGTCACATTCAGCCAATCGGGAGGGGAAGGTGTGAGAATCTCGTCTGTGATTGGTCAGCGGTTTACACACGCGAAGAAGAAAAAAATGAGTAAGAAAACTTCAACGAGGGTGTGAAGTGTTAATATTTAAAGGATTATTGTCCTTTATATTGGTATGTAATATTTTTTTTCTTTTTTTCCCATGACATGTCATTTAAATCCCGTATTAAACAGGTTTATGGATTACTTTTTTCACCTCCAAAATATTGCCAAAATTAGGAGGAGGAATGATGCCAGTCAAAGACTTGATGCAATCTGCTGGGTTTTCTAGCTAGAAAACCTTTTGACTAATTTGTCTGTTTGATTTGATTAAATTGACTTTGTAAAGTGCCTTGATATGACGCGTGTTGCTAATTTGTGCAATAAAAATGAATTTAATTGAACTGATTTAAAAATTTTGAGCTTTATCGTTGATCTTGCTCTGAATAATCTCACATTTAAGTCTTAGGAACCACACATGCTGCATAAACTTATACAATTTTGCCTGCATGTCATCTGTCGTCTTTGGCTTTATTTCTGGAGAAGATCATTTTTGCAGCTGTGATTGAATCAATTGGATTATTTGTTAATGAATATAAGATTTCTTTTTTTTTTACGCAATGACGTAACTTTCTTCGTTTAGTGGTTTTTTAATGTAATACAGAAACATTTGCAATAGTGGGGGGAAAAATTACATTTTACTATATGTCATATAGCTTTATTGTTATAACATTTGAAAAATAATTGCATGTACATGTACTCTTGCATATGCACAAAGACTTTGCTTTGTGCATTATTTGTGGAAACAGAACATAAACTGGAGCACAATGAAACATCTTCAGTTATATTTCTTCTATAAAGACAATATATGGGATTGCCTTGATTATTATTTATTGATTTCCATAAAGAGAGACTCATCAACATTATTTTTCAAATTTCAAATTGCTTGAACTTTTTGAAAAAAGTTGTCATGATGCACCCACTCACTGAAATGGATTTGGTTGGTTTGTGTAATACACCAACAAATACACATAGTTGTTAATGGAAAGGAATTGATACATGTTTTTAAAAAGGTTGCACTTTCTATTTTACATTTGTAATCAGCTCCCCTGAATCAATACTTTGTAAGACCACCTTTTTCTACACTCACACCTGCATGCCTTTTGGGGTAGCCCGGTGTCTCTACCGGCTCTGCTTATCTAGGGGCTGAAATCTTTACCGGTTCATCTTTGAACAAAAGCTCAAGCTCAATTGAACTGGATGGAGCGCATTTTCAACCTTTGCCTCAGATCTTTTTTAGGTGTGTACTTCTGACTGTTTAACACATAAATATGCTTTCATATCAATGCCTGGGTTGTGTAGAATTATAACTAAAAATGTGAACAAACGCCCCAGCCTCAATGATCGCCTCCATTTTCCATTAGTTGCCCAAGGGTTATGAATACTTAGACACTGTATCGGAAAAGTTGTAATGTAATTATGTAGTTTTGCTCTAAAATTATGTAGCTGCGTGACAAGAATAAAAGCAACCCAACAACACATAAATACATCTTCGTTGTGTAAAAAAAAAAAAAAAAAAAAAAAAAAAAAGTTAATATTCCTGCGTTATTACAATCTGCAGCGAAGAGGAGTTTGGCTCCACCTAGCGCGTTTGAATAAAAAAGTGGTGGATTATTACACTTCATTTCCCATGATGCTGTTGACTTCGCAACGATCGGAAATAATCGCCTATCAGGGAAATCTGGTTAGTTTAAAGTTAGTCTAGAATTTACAGAGTTGTATCTTTGTTTATAGTATGCTGTTGTAATTAGTTTTTATTTTGTTTATGTTTCTGCTAAAACAATGTCCGCTTAAGAAGTCTGCCTTTTATTTTTTTTAAAGCCAATACGCTGTAACAGTGTACAGATTAATAATATTTGTAATTCAATACAAAATATGTATCTTAGACATTTATTGTTGAACAACGTTTCCGTTTTTGGTATAACCTACTACGTGCGCAGCGTGTCATCATTTTTCACAGTACAAAGGTCCGAGGTGTACGTGAATGCATCACTCAGTGACTCTGAGCGAAGCAGACGCTTGATCTCGGTACTGCGTCAACTAACAACAAATGTAAGTTTCACAGCTTTACCTCAAAGTTGTCTTATATCTCGTCGCTTTCAGCCAGTGCCATTGCCTAAAACATAATTTTACCTACGTTTTAACACAAAATGTATGCGGAGCGCCCTGAAAGGCTTACTTTCGTTTTTTTAAAAAACTTTCTTTTCCGTGTTTATATAATTCCTTTATATAACCTTCCTTTATCTACTCGAGTCATAAAATTCGTCTCGAGTACACCTAAGCAGGTTGCTTCAGTTTTTTAGAAAAGCGATTCATTAGGAGATGAGGAGAACATGTTTTTTTGCGACAACCGAAAGCAAAAATGTTAAATGCGCATTACGCCGAGTAAACAATGCCAGGAAGAACAGAGGCTGGAAACACGCCGGAGCAGCTTTCAGACGCGAAACCTAGCCGGCCTGTGCCAACTGTTTACTGTAAATCAATCAAACTCATGGAATGTGGTGTGTTTTGTTGTAAGACTGTAGGTCAGTATGGAGACCGTCCCAGCCGCGGCAGCAGCAGCAGCAGCAGCGCCTGACCCCCCAGCGCGCACCTTCTCTCAGGTGGCCTTCACGGACATCCCGTACTCATACCCGCCTTCCAAGCCCATCATCTGCCGCTTTACCCTCAACTCTGACTTCCAGTCAAATACCAGGGACTGGGTGGGGATCTTCAAGGTACTTACCTTTTAGTTTAGTCATACCTCAAAGCGATTAGACGTATTTTTTCCCCCTCCACATTCAGTCCAACTCACTTAAGATATACAGGATTCCTTTTACACCGACATGTTAGGGCTGGACGATATGGCCAAAACTTAGGTCATTACAATATAATTCCGATATCAACTAAATAGAAGCATCAGAAAGACTGCAAAGAATGCCCAAAAGAGATGCCTGTACAAACTTAGGACAATTATTTTTACCATGGTTCTAAAAATTCTCAAATATAACATTTTAGAAATATTTGCTTTAAAGAACAAAACACATAAAATTCCATACCAGAACGTCAGTCAGTGACAAAGGCTGTAATCATAGACTGTAATGTTGAAATATCGTAAATGTCATATCAACTTTATAGAATAAAGTTGTATAGCGATTTATTGTCCACCCCTTAAACAGGTGTTCAGGGTCCCCCCCACCCCCCCACTGCGAACCGCCAGGCTTTACTCACTGCATCACGCACTACCCCTGCAACAGACTTGAGCTTGGTTTATGCTTGACCCGTCCGTTTTTGTTCATTTTACTGGGTTTCGATTAGAGATCGACCGATACGTTTTGTTTTTTAAGGCCGATGACAATACCGATTATTCTGTCATGCTCGATATGTGCTGCCGATTTTTTTTTTTTTTTTGGGACTGATTCTTGAAGCCAAAAATAAAACATCCACAAATGGTATCTTTAACTGAGTAAGATTTTCAGGTTGTTTTGTGTTTTTTAAACAGGTGGGGTGGAGCTCAACCAGGGATTACCACACATTTGTGTGGGTGGAGGTGAATCATGATGCTCAGGGGCAAGAGATAAGACAAGCTGCGTTTAAAGGTAACTTTCACTTTCCCTTCGGGGTAAAAGGGTTTGTTTCTTGTTTCTCATGTAAACTCCTCTTTGTGTATCGTGTGTACACTTTGTGAACACGACTGATCTTAAAATCTGTGTTTTCAGCTGTTTAATCCTGTTTTACATTTAGTAGATTTATGCCTGGCAGAGATTTACCTCGAGTTTAGAGTTCATAAGAAGGTGAAAAAAGTCTGACAGACTAACAGATATATTGAGCTTTTTTCTTATTAATTTGTTTTAAGTGTTTTGGTAAAGCATGATTCTTATTTTTATTTTTTCTTATTTATTTTATTTAAGTTTATCCAACAAGGAGCCCAAATAAGGGGGTTACGATTAGGTTCCCACTGCATGACGACCATTCTTTATATGCAGTAGTTAAACTTTAAGGTAGTTTAATTACCTTTAAATAATGTTTCCATTAGATAAGATTTTTTATATGTATGACAGGAGGTGAAACTTAGCCTCCTTGCCTAAGAAAAAGCATTAGGTGCACTGCTGCAACCGAGTGCTAGGGGTGTGTCTAATAAAGAAAGGAGAAAAAGTTATTTAAAAAAAAAAAAAGAAATCATTCAGTTGGGAATTAATGTTTTATAGTTAGTGAAATTTCCAAGTTTTTGGATAAATTGACTCTTATGTACAGTATTTGATTTAGGCCATCTCATCAGAAACTGATCTGAGCTTTGATGTTCAGTTATCAGCTTCTTTCAACACAAAAGATGTTCATTATATTTCTCTGTTGTTAACATTTTTACTGACTAAACGCTGACTCTGACGAAGAATGCCCCTACGTAAGAGCAGAGCTGTAATGAGGTTATGTCATCCTGCCATCAGAATACTACCTGCCCAAAGACGAGACCGAGTTCTACCAGTTCTGCTACGTTGACAACGCCGGGCAGGTGCGAGGAGCCAGCACTGCTTTCTGTTTCCGAAGCCCGTCAGAGCAAAACATGGAGAGCACCACGGATGACGACATGCTGGTCATCACGACGCAGGTAATCTCATGCGTCATTTCACTGCTGGAAATAACCACAAGTCTAGTACAAATAAACACTTTGAAAATGAACGTTGTTTTCTTATCGCCGGGAAACTGAGGCGCCGATCCCTTCTCTCACAGCTACAGTTAAAGCAAATCAAACTTTCCAAAAGCCTATAAAAGCGACGCTGCTCTCACAGTGCTGCTTGGTCTTTTCCATAAAGTTGTAGATTCAAGCAAACAAACATGAAGACAAAGAAGCCAGCATGTATATCTCTTGTGGTGCTTGTAGTTCCCATTACGTAGTTTTAAAGGGGCTAAATTAATACTAGTGGGTTTTTTCTATTTTTATTCATCCTGATTGCACAAAAATAAAAAGAAAAGTTGCTCCTGTATTTAAATCATCTAACCACACAGAGTCATGTAAAAGCTGATATTGTTAGGAACTACAACTAGAACTAGAACTATAAACCCTCCTCTGTTATTAACATCTTATTTTCTTTCCTCACCGAGCAAATTAATGAGAATGGATGGAGGACACTTTCAGTAAAACCGTTCTGGATTTCATGTAGATTTACTAGTTGGTCAAGTTAAGTTTTACATTTTAATTTCTTACGTACGAAAGGTTTGCAACCACCTTTAATTTCTTCCAATCAGCCAGACCCATTAATCGTCTTTTTAAAGAGATCTGGATCAAGTGTTCTTCAGGGAATCTGAAGCTCTTTCCAAGTTCTTCTGTGGATTCTGGTTGCTGTTTCCCTCAGTTCTAGCTCAGTCCTTGTACCTGGCCAGGATAGCATACCGTGCAAGTGCCTGCTTAAAAATAAGGAGAAGTGGAAGATAAAAGCATTAAGCTTTCATGGCTTTTACTCTAAGATATAAGAACAAACAGGCTGCTGTTGACAAAGTGACTAAAGATCCTATTTAAATTTGCCCAGGTTCTCTGTTCTGTGTTCATAACTCTGGGTCGTACACAGGAACACCTCAGATTTTGGACCTTTCCCCTGAAAGAACTTGTTTTCTTCAGGTCCTTTCAAAATGTTGCCGTAGAACCTTATGCCTGGTCCAAATAACCTTTTATTCCAAGCAGATGTCCATTCAGATGGACAGAACCAGTGACCCAGCTCGCCCTTTAAGCCAAGAGAGGGAAATCTGGAAAACCTGGCATCTGTTGGTTCTATTTAAGCATATTTAACTACCTAATATTGTGTTGATACTACATAATATGAAAAATCTGCATATTAGCATCATCAATTTAACTTGGTTGAAACTAAACAAATCCATTTAAGTTTAGCTGCGACGGCAGGTATCTTAAAAATGGAAAACGAGGCAAGAGGTCACAAAGCTAAATGAACAAAAACGCGCCATCGTTATGTTACGGCTGGCATTCTCTCCTCTTTTCCCGTTTAATTGGTGTTTAGCTCAGTTAGCTGTTTATTCTTTGTGGGCTGGGTGTGTTTGTGTTTCTTCTGATCAGTTTAATCATTGTGAATATATATTAGTTATTCGTAATTGTCTAACTACTAATTCTGTGAGGGATATCTCAGGTAGGTTTTTTTTTTTCACATGATCTTCTTAGGTGCCAATTTTAGCGTTTATACTAGATAAATGTTAGCCCTCGGAAGTATACAAGAATCTACTTGTTCCTCTTTTCATGTAGTAAAGGCTGCTCCCTAGAAACGTCAAGAGTTCATACTTCATATCCATTTTGACAGAGACTGGTTCGCGTTTTGAATTTTAAAGCACCTTACATAGCTAAATCACATCTGGTTTATCCATGGAGTTTGGAGACTTTTATGCTTTGATAATTCTTGGACATGTCTTTTGTGACTTTTAAAAAATTCCTCATAAAGTCTAAAGAACTACTGATCAAGATCACTTCACAGAATTAGAAGAAAGCCTGTTCGACTTGAAGGAAAATGTAGAGAAAAGAAGAAAGGATTGAAGATGTTTGCATAGAATGGTTGGTTTTATATATATATATATATATATATATATATATATATATATATATATATATATATATATATATATATATATATATATATATATATATATATATATATATATATATGTGCACATCATCGTTGCACTTTCTTCGCAAACTACCCAGCAGTAGGCACATAAATTAGCTTATTATGATTGAGTTTCACGTGTTACCGCAGTAGTTTAACATTCAAAGCCCTGTAGTGAAACAGCCATTGTACAAGATGCATGGCTGTTTGTTTTCCTGCTTTACATCTTTCTAACCTGACTTTATGTTCAGGCTTGTAAAAATTTACATTTATGCAACTCGTATTTAACCTCAGGAGCAAGTTGAACAGAGTCAACGTGAGAAAGCTGAGCTGCAGAAACAGCTGGATCTGATGAGAGCAGAAAACCAAACCTTAAAGAGTTCTCTGCAGAGCGATGCCGGCAGATTCAAGGTACGCCCAGCTGTGTTTGTTTTTTGTTTTTTTTGCTTGCAACGTTTGCTTATTGTGCAACAGAGCAAGTCCTCGAACTTTAAAATGAACTTTGATAAGTTGACGCAACGTGTTTGATTTGTTCAGGAGGGGAATGAGCAAAGGGAGGCAGAGAACGCCAAGCTGCTGAAAGAGATGGATCAGCTGAAGGAGCACAACGAGAGACTCAAGCACACGCTGCAGCAGCAGATGAAGGAGAACGACCGTTTAAAGGTTTGTCGTCGGTCCGCGGGGAAAACCGACACTCGTTTACCAGGATGAAAGGCTAACTTTGATGCTGCTGCTTGCTAGGAGGAGATGATGATCCAGATGACCAAGCAGATGGAAATACAGAGACAAGACTCTACGGAGCAGGAAAAGCAGAGCGCCAGCTTAACGTCGTCAAGAAGTAGTGAGGTAACATGGTTTCCCTTTCCCGTTGTAGCCGCTACAACTGCTCTTCCTACGCCCATTTTTGTCTGCATCATTTCCTCAGGAGAGATATAATCGAGCTGTGATGAAGATCAATCAGCTGAAAGAAGAGCGCGAGGAGCTGAAAGGGAAGCTTGAGTCACAAAGCGACGAGATTGCCAAGTAACGTGTGCCCTTTTCTGTCTTTACTTCTTGAAAACGAATCAACACAGAAGCGTTTTTATGTGTATTTTGTATTCAGCCCCCCCCCCCCCTATTTTTTTTTGATAATCCTAAAAAAAATCCATTCAAACCAACTGCTTACAGAATATATAATCAGAAATCTCAGTATAAATGTAGCTGTTCTCAAACGAGCTGGTTTGCTCGTTAATAATCGGAACAATAACAAGATAAGCATGCGCGTAATTAAATATGATGGTAAAAGATAGTGGGAAACACGCCTGCTTAGTTTGCTGGCTTAGCTGATTTGTTGGCACATATGATTGTTAAACTTATTATGATTCTTCCTCCACACATTCGCACGTTTTCCTGTTTTTTTTTGTGTTTCAGGCTGAAAGGCAAACTCAGAGAAACAGAGCGGGAGTTGTCGAAAACATCGGACAGCATCCAGCTTCTGCAGGTAAAACCTCTTTAGGCTTAAACGATGCAGCTAAACATGTCCTGCTCGTTTCTATTTGAAATGAATTAAAGGCATGGTCGACTTATTCCGCCAGTAAACTGATCCTGTAGAGCAGGGGTGTCAAACTAATTTCTATATGGGGCCACTTTTGCATCATGAAGTCATTAAAAGGGCCGGTTGCATGTGTAGAGACGATACTTTTCATTTCATAATTTCATTCCAGTTCATACAGTAGTATACAAAATACACAGTAACATAAAAGTAGCACCCTTAGGCCCAGTTTATACAGTTTATCTGCAAAAAGAAGTTGATATTGGGTTGGGGTTCACTTACAGGAGGCACAGTTTTAGACACTTTATACACTTTAAAAGGATATATGCCTTTTTTTCTGGCTCATGAGGGCCGGATAATTTACCTTGACGGGCCGGATTTGGCCCGCGGGCCTTGAGTTTGACACCTGTGCTGTAGAGCATACTAGGGTGTGAATGAGGACGTTTTGGGAGCAGACAACCCATTTCCAAGGAGCATAAACTGGAAAAAAAAAATCCAAAAAGGTCCAAAAGGAATCAATCAGAAGCTAAATTGAATGTTTGAATTTGATTTAGTCCGATGTGTACAGTTTTTAAGTCTCGTCAGCGGTTTAAGACACATGTAGCTATAACTTAGAGAGCCTGGATAGTGGGAGATCAATAAAACATCCATCTAGCCATGGTCTGCCCCATGATTATGGATTATCTTCAGACCTCCCTCTACATTCTCATGCTGCAGTCTTTTTACCTCTGGGAAGTCGGTTCATCTGATAGACCAACATTGGTTTGATACGTGGTTAGCGGCATCCAGCTGGAAGGTGTCTCATGGTCAAAACCTTTGAACTATGCGCGCTGTCGTTTGCAGGTTGATCTGCAGAGCACCAACAAAGAGAAGGAAAGACTCTCCGTGGAGCTGCAAAAGCTGCAAGGCCTCAAAGTCGACGCGGACGAACTGAAAAGGGAGAACCAGGAGTTGTGTAGGAGGCTTTCACAACAAGGCTCACTGCCGACGTCTCCACAGACGGAGCTCAGGGTACAATCTCTTTTAGCAAGCAAGCTGAATTAGCTCTTCACGCCACGGACGGATTTCAAGTACAAAGTGACGAGGCTTGATGACGTGTCCTCTTCTTCAGGGGGAGGTTCAAAGTCTCTCCAGGCAGCTGCAGGACGCCCAGGTGAAGCTGGCGGCAGAGAAGGAGGAGACAAGGACCGCCAGGAGGCAAGCGGAGTACTTAGAAAAGGAGATGCACGATGTCAAGGAGCAGCTGAAGAATTTGGCCAGAGGCTCTGAGATGGAGGAGCGCAGAAGCGGCAAATACGAGGTAAATCTGGGTTAAACTCAGTTTGGATGTCCTACATTAAAGCGGAAGAGATGTTTGCTACCTTTATGATCTGAAGAAGGAATCGTTTACCTTCCTGCTGGGTCAGTTTCATCACGCAGGGAAGCAAGAAGAATCTATTTCTCTCTTGGCTTAAGATGCACCTAGCATCAATTTAAATAATCATACTTCAGTTGAGCATTAGAAGAAAGCCCACTAAGAGCGGATAATTAATTTAATCAAGGTTTAATTTTATTATAAACTACACCAAGTTCAATTTCTCAATTAAATAATAGAAGCACCCAAAAAAAAAAAACAAGAAAACACAAATATGTTAATTCTACTCCAGAAACTAACTAAGCTAAGGGGATACAGTTTCTAAGGAAGAAATTAAAGAGTCAGAATATTTTCAGTGCCGATTAAAGTCTTACTTTAGGCAAAAGTTTAGCAGCATGTCCGATGTTAAAAAGGGGGGTTTATGGTATGGTCACTATGGTCTGGGGTAGGCTTGTGAAAGCTCACTCTGGCTACGTTCACACTGCAGCCTGAAGTGACCCAATTCCGATTTTTTTGCCTATATGCGACCTGTATCTGATCTTTTTATGACAGTCTGAACAACACAGATCAGATTTTTTTAAATGCGACCCAGGCCATTTAGATATGTGGTCCTGAATTCGATACGCATCTGATCTTTTCAAATGCGACCTGTGTCTGTACGGCCGGGTCGCATTTATCCGACCTGTACGTCACTGATGCTCGACAAACGTCACTATTCTGCGTCCTGCTATGCAGAAGCGGGAAGAAAGACGACACCCATAGCGGACTACAATGAGAAGAGCAGTCAATGGAGGGAAACTCCGGTTAGAAAATAAATTAATGACCGCAAAATGCGCGCCAGCATTACAATCCATGTTTACTTCCACAAACACTGAGAACGCTTGCTACGTGTGACGTCATCGCGTCCTCAACTGCACATGCGGGACACTTAGGTTGAACGCATTCAGTTCACACAGGAGATCACATACAGGTCGCATATATTTGGAATTGTGAACGACCACGCAAAAAAATCCGATTTCACAAAAAAATCGGAATTGAGCATCAAGACCTGCAGTGTGAACGTAGCCTGAGTGACTCGGCTCGACCGTCACAACAGCCGTGGCTCCTGCCAGGAGGTCTTTTAGAGGCTGGAAGGATGTCGGGCCTGAAAGTAAAAGACATAAGAAGAGGCGTCAGGCCTGAAAAAACATAGAAAGAAGTTGAACAGGATTTGAAAATTGTCCCTTAAGAAAACGGAACGATTTGAATTCATAGCCTACAGCAGCGCTGCGTTTTTGGCTTAATGGATGGCCTTGGTTTCAAAACCGGCATAACTCCTGTACGTACGCTCTGGCAGAGGAAAGAAAAACGCAGACATCAGCATTTCCTGCATTCTGGTTTGCCGATTCGTTCTTGTCCCTCATGTAACAAAAGATCACGGAGCGTGCCGCTGGCATTCCATCACAAAACTCACGTTCCTTCTGCATCTCCTCAGATGCAACTCAGGGAGCTTAATGCCCTGTTGGCAGATAAGGACATCGCCCTTGAAGCCAAGGAACAAGAGATTATGCTGATCAACCGAGAGAGAGACGAGCTCACCAGAGAGAACCAGGTATGTGGGCAACAGAACTGCAGAAAATCCGAGTCTCTCTGGTGACTGCACATACCTGAGCTGTGTTTATCCTTTCAGGAACTCAAAGGTGACATTGAGAGGCTTCGCTCAGTTTACACAAACACCGCTCCACCGGCAGCCGACGAGCCGTCGTACTTGCAGCCAGACATCGTAGCAGGCGGTGACGCTGCAGCCAGCCGCGACCAGCAGGACAGACCGGCTCAGCCCCAAAACATATACGAGACCATAGGTGAGCACCGCAGATAAACCCGAGCAGTTCATCTACCATAACATGAGAGCGGACAGTCAGTCTGTGCTGCAATCAAAGTTTGAACCTTGTCCTTTAGGACGTGCTGGAGGCATCTTGTTATCTGAGCGCGGCCTGTAAGGGTTAATGTTTTCATGCCGCATGAAATGCAACGTGTCGTGTGTGTGCGTTGTGTTTTATTTTCGCCACGGCAGCATAAGTTAAACTCTAAATTGCTGGGGGGAAAAAACAAAGTGACTGATGTGCTTTTTGACACATTACGTTATCGCTAGTAAATGTGTTATGATCCCAGCTGCTGCTTTACGGGATTAAAGGGGAATTCACACATTTGAGCCTCGTTTCAGATCTTTAGTCAGACATCTAAATTTAGAAGTTAATGAGATACAAATGATCTCAGTGTACAAACACTATCTACGGTGTCCTGGACAAAATGTAACATCTCTCAGACTTTAACCCATTTTCTGTCACTCTACAACTGCACTCTATATGTAATTCATTGGGATTTTGCGTGAAACACCAAGACAAAGTAGTACATTGTCATAAAGTTAAGGGAGAATAAGTACATTAAGTATGTTTTTCTAAATAAGAATGAGAAGAAGTGACTAGACCTTGAGGGTAAACTCACAGCATACGAAAGAAATACTGCACAGTTATATAGGATAGCACACTCAGATTCATAGAAATGTGCAACCAAAGCTGGGGGCGTGGCGCTGCTCTGCTGGCGTGCTGCTTTTAGGTACCTCTATGTTTTTTTATTTTGTTTTTTTATTGGCTATCACTACACCCATTTACTCTATTTCTTATTCCCGTCAGCTCTGACCAGTTTCCCAGCCTCTTTTCTGAAGGAAAACATCCCCATAGCATCATGCCGCCGCCACTATGTTTCCCTGTGGTGTTCTTTGTGATGCATAATGTTACTTTTCCACCACACACTTATTGATATTACCAATATTTATGCTGCTAAATGAACTTCAGAGCTTTCTCCTTATTAAAAAAAAGAAAAAAGAAGAAGCTGAAAACCGTCATATCTGCCTGTGTCCCAATGAAATGCCCTGAAGGCTGTGGTTGTAAACAGAGAGAGCGTGGGATTGTTAAGATAACAAGTTCGTTTTGTGTTTAAATCCATTGTTTCACTTCCTAACTGGTCATATAACGTTTTACAATTTTTAATTCAAAGTTGAAACCCCTCTTAAATATGTGTGTTGACACAATATCTTTCTTCCTTTTCTCTTACAGATAGCTTGCTAGTATCACAAGATGAGGTGAGTCCAATTATTTCCTTCAGCACAAAACAATATTAACTTGTGAAACAATTGGAAAAATTTCTTGCTGTTCAAATAACTGATCAGGACCCCATAATCTGGTGTAGTTTTTTAACAACGTAACATTTTAATAAATACTCCAGAGAACATTTATACTAGTGTGCTGCCAGCGTATTTTAGTATTGGTTTACGTTTCAGGGTCCAGACGTGCGTTAAACTAACTTTAGTAGATACTTCTGGTTTAAATAAGCTAAGGACAGAGATGCAGTTTCTACATTTTCAGTCAGAGATTTACATCCAGTCACCAGTGTGAATGGTATGAAACATTTTAATGTTTTTATATGAACCGTTTCAGGGTATAATGATGACGCAGCATAAATCTTTGATGTAAAAAATGCTAAGAATTGGGGGCATAAGTTTGAAATTATTGCAGATTTTTCTCTAAACCAACCAGAGTCACAATCGAACATATGAATATATCTGTCTACTAATATTTGGTTAAATGTCCCTGAGCTGTACCTCATCTACATGCTTTCTGAATCCATTAACAAAGTCCTTGCATCATTTTCCTGGATGATTATCCACTCCTGTTTGCTGAGCCTGTGAAGTTAATTTCCGATGGTTTCTGGAACGGACCCCAATTATGAGCACAATCCTTTTTTTTTGGATTTCAATTTTTTATTTTGCAACTTTTAAACATAACAGATGGCAAAAAAAAACATATTTCACTTTAACCTAAATATCAATGTATCAATGTAAGATTGAAAGTGTTTGCAATAAAATGGGTAATTTGGAGCGACATTCAGACCTTGGAGAACAAAGTTTGTGGAAGTAGAATAAAATAATTAGAAAGTGACGTTATCAGGTTACAATGTAAAAATAAACTTAGCTCATCAGTGTGAAGAATAATATCTGAACAGTTCCAAGAGATCCCTCTCACCTCCAAGACATTAACAGGAAAAACATCCCTCTGCACACACGATCCCAGGTCCACATGAGCGAATGTTTACCGTTTATTTTTAAGGGGGACTTAAAACCTAATCCGCTCCTTCTTTTCTTACCTCTCGTGACGCCCTATTTCTGTCCCCCCTTTCTGGCAGCCGTTGTTGGTGTGTCACCACTGCCAGGAGAGCTTCCCCGGCATAACCCAGCAGGAGCTGGAGCAGCACGAGCAGAGTCACCGAGTGTGTCCATTCTGCACGATGATCTGCGACAACATGGAGCAGGCCGTGTTTGAAGATCACGTCTACAGCCACGAGCTGTGAGAGCCGCGCCACGGGTGTGGTGGGAACCGATCGTAGTGGTGGGAAACTGACTTTTTATTTTAGTCGCCATGGCTTAGATTCTCAAGATCTGCAAAAATAACAAGCTATTGCATCTATACATGGAAGGGATACAAATGTCTCATATATAATCTCCATAAATATATGGAATAGAGGAATGCATTACCAATCATAAATGCATGACACTAGCAAGACACAAGCAAGAATTGTCAGATTTAAAGGTAGTTTGGTCCACATGCAGGACAGAAATTTACATTATTGGACTAACTTTGGCCTGTTGGATGCTTCAGCAAGTGCCTTATATTGGTACTATTGCTCTTTGGTGCCTGTTCTAGATTCCAGAACAGGCTAGATGATTCTGGCTAGATGACTGTTTTACAAATCTATGGCTGGTCTTTGTAAATGCTTAACTGTTTTTGTCAATAAGTGTTTGTATGTTGTTTCTTTTAATTTAGCGTTTTCAGTCATCCATATTTCACATATACGGGCTAAAACCAAGAGCAAATTGGTTTTGAATGCAGGATGGGGGTGGATTATTATTATTATTATTTTGTTCCTGGGAATTGAAATTTAATATCTGAAAAAAATGATATAATTTACTCTGCTGTATTTTTTGAACTCACTGAGAACTGAGGCTCGGTTTATATCTTTTTGTTTTTAATGTTCTCTTTATTTAGTTCTTTTTTTTTTTTTCAAAATATTGAAGTAAATTTGCCAACAATGCACCACAGGCAGTAAGGTAAAAGTCTGTCGCTGCAATGAAAAAACATTACCGGTTCTAACCAATTAAATGGTCACTGTATTTAATTCTGTTTTTCTGCTTATCTTGTTGTCACATCAAGCCTTTATCGACGAATTTGACTGTAAATGTTTGAAGCACGTAAAAAAAAAAGTAAAGAAAATCAGCTGGCAGTGTTCTCATGTACAAATTTTAGAGCATCCATTAAATTTAAAATTAATTGCCAAGTCAATTAGTTTATTGTGCGGAAAGGTATGCCCTCTTTTGTTCTGGTGTTCACAGAATAATGACAATAGCAGGGTAGCTTTTTCAGGCAATCTGTTTGGAAAGCCTGTTTACATTCAGCCTGACAGTGATGTCGTAGATTTCTAGCAGCAGTTTACGACAGGCATTATTTTAAGTCCTTCTTTAGCTTCAACACCATGATTTTCTGGGTCTTTGCCACATTTTCAGACAGTTGATAGTGTTTTTCTTAAACATGCGGGGTTCCCCTCCTTTTATTTATTATCTAACTGTTCCCAGTAGCTCAGATTATAATAAGATAAGTTACCATAACTATGCAGATGACACACCACCCTCCAATACAATGTCATTAAAAACCTATTCAAGCGCTGGGTAAATATAGAAGAAATTAAAGTGAGGATGTGCCAACATTATTTTCAGCTGCATAAAAACAAAACCAAAGTAATAATTATGTTAGGACCAAAAGAGGAGCGATCAAGAGTCAACACACAGCTTCAGCTACTGATCAGGCCTGAAATCTGGCTGTAGTGATGGACTCAGACCTAAACCTTCAGAGGCATCTAAAGACAATTACAAACCCGACCTTCTATCACCCGAAGAACATTCCCTGGATTAAAGGACTAATGTCTCAGCAGGATCTGGAAAAACTCTTCCTGTCGTTTATCTTTAGTCGAATTGGTCACTGCAAAAGTCTCTTCCCAGGTCTGCCTAAAAAGCCAATCAGACAACTGTAGCTGACCCAGAACCACATCCCCAGAATCAGAACCAAACCTGGAGAAGTAGCATTCAGTTCTCTTGCCCCACTAATCTGGAGCAAACTTCCAGAAGACGGTAAAACTGCTGAAACCCTGAGTTTCTGCAAAACCCATTTCTGTAGCGCTGCCTTTTACTGTACTATTAAACATAATTTCAGGCTGTAGTCCAACTTTCCGTTATTATGCAACTGTAATGCGTGTCATCATATAAAGCACTTTCAATGCCTTTTTGCATCTTGCGTTGCCTAAAGATGTTGGAGGAACCTTCTTGTATGCAGCTGACAGGCTGTGCACAGCTATAGGTGGGGGTGGGGCAGCACTGCATTCCTCTGTCCATCCAGATAAAAAACAAAACAGTTATGCCAACATTAAGGGAACTTTAAGCCGATGGATTGGTGTGAAAATGAGTCGAGTTGAAAGCTAAGCTTTTGAAACCCCTGGTTTACCTTGATGCTGACCTTTGTTTCTGGTGTGGAGCACCAGAAATGTAAAGAGAATTTGGCCCAATTTACTTTGTTTTGTCTTAATCATCATTTAAACTTATCTTTAAGCACTAAACTGGGATTGTTATTCATCAGTGGAGCCATAACAACCAAAAGTGCTTCTGTTTGAGCTCTGTATATATATATATATATATATATATGGTTAAAAACAACTAAATGTAACCAAGTTTTAAGTGGAAAAACCTGAGGGACTCTTTGGGGGGAAAGTTACAGCCTAGCATTACAAAATAGCTGTTTATGCAACATGTAGAGTTTATTTTAAGCAAAGCTTTGGATTTCTGACATCATAAAGGACCTCCTGGTCTACCATACTAAGATCGGCGTATATTTAATATTACCTGGTGAATTTTAAGAGTATCCTGGGTGAGAAAATGGGTGTTTGATCAGTTCATGTGATTCTCTGCAAATACTGTCAGTGGGTTGTGCCGCATAATAAAAGCTCATACAACAGATCTGGTGTAAAGTTTTTCTTTAAAAGGGTTTTATACAAGAAAATGTTAATATTTACATATTAAGCACACTGAGATATTCCCCAATAACGAAGAAAAAGACAGACTCAACCAAGATTACACAGAATTTGGCTTGCCAAAGTATTCACACCACCTTGAACTTTCCCACATTTTCTCTCCTCTCCGTGGTGAAGCGTCACGCTATGGGGGTCGTTTACGTCAGCAGGGAGAGAAGAGCTGGTCAGAGTTGATGAAGAATAAAGATGAAGCCAAATACAGGGCAGGCGTGGGAAAAAAAAAAAATTGTGTATAAAATAGCTTTTGTATAGAAAGGTAATGAGGAGGGCATATTTGATCAGTTCTGTTTTCTGATAGAATAAAATGGAAGAATCATGCAAGTCATATGGCTGAAATGGTGTGTATGACCTATTTATTTAATTCAATTATGTCTCCAGGTTTTGTTAATTCTGAAAAATCAAAGCGGGCCTCTTTCAACTCTACGGTATATAGTTTCGTGTAGGCTTTGTTGCCCTAGACTACATTTTATGGTCCAAAGGATCGTAAAGGTTGCCGAACCCTGCTTTAGATGAAATGTGCTAGAACGGCCCAGTCAAAGTCCAGAACTAAATGCGATAATCTTCAGCAATATTTTAAAGCTGCTCTTCAGAGATACCGGTCATCCCATCTGACTGAGCTTGAGTCGGGAAATTAGGGGGAATTAAAATCCGTCTCCTATGAGCTTCAGGTGAGGACTACAGCTAAGAGGTGGATGTGCAAAAGTACGGCACAATTTTTTTAATTTTCGTTTTGAAAACCACGTATAAATCTTCCCTCCTTCAACTCTGACGTCTTAGTGCTGCGCGGTCGCATAAAATGAAGTTTGTGGTCGTAACGTGACAAATCTGAGAAGGTTCAAGGTGAGTAAACTTTTGCAACGCGCCGCAGCTGTGAAGGAGAGGGGGGGGAAAAAAAAAAAATGAACGCCCCCGTCTTCCACACTGATCCATCAGTTCATCAGTCCCAGGCGGGGAACCAGCTCTTCCAGGCAACAGGTCAGCCGACGCCGCCGCCAGCGAAGACGTAAGGACATCCGCCCGTAAATCTTGTTTTACGGCGACATCTGGTTGGCCTCCTCGGGCGTGACGTCGCGGGACGTCAACTCGGAGAAGAGCGCCGGCAGCCAGTACTGAGCCTCCCCGCTGGCTTGAGAGTCCAGCCAGGCCAGGCCTTCTTTCAGCAGGTGATCCTGGAAATACGAGGAGTCAGACACGCGCAGCATGAGAACACGCTGGTCCTGGTCCTGGAACTTATATTTATCTCTAAAGACATTTTATTGCACACGGTTCATGCTTTTAGTTTGCAGTGTTAGTTAAGGTGTAGTCTTAGTTTCATTTCTGTTTTGCTTTCCAGTCTGCTGATGAGGACACCAAATCTCTTTTGCTGCTAGATGAAATATAACGATTTCATGAGTAAAAACAAACAAAAAAATCCATAAAAAGAACTTCCAGCATGTGAAAACGTAAGGATTTTAAGTCTTTTTTACACTTGTCATGACTTCACTTCCTTGTCAGATAAATATATCAAAGCTATATCTTGGCCTCTCTAAACAGATTTCAAATCTCATTGTTGTGGTAAAATAAAATAGCGTTCTTTCTCTTGGTAGTCGATCAGCTTCTGGAGCCCTTCTTTAGATTAGAACATGGAAACATTTTTAATCTAGGCCGACTAATGAACCAGATAAGGATCTACAGGACTGGCAGGAAAAGTCTCTATGGACTGAGGTCATGCTTTGAACGGTGAATTTGAACTTTTGCCATCTGGGAGGCGATTTAGGGTGCCTCCAGGCAGAAGGAACAGGTATAAGAACTTCTTTGTGCCATATTCCATTAAACTCCTAAACCAGAGGAAGAATAAATGAACTGGTTTTAGTTTAAATCATTATGATGGTGTTTTTGAATGAGAGGCACCTGGCAGATTATGTAAGTCAAATTCCCGTTTTTACGGACAATAAAGTTTTTATCTGATCTCATCTAATCAAAGTTTCAAGCAAGTAGAAGTCTTTCTAAGGCTTTGCTGGGTAACAGACCTAGATTATGTGATTCTCAAGGGCGAAAGAGTTCCTCACATTTTGCAATCTACTAATAACAAACCTGTGGACAATAACGGCAGAAAATGTTCTATCGTTTTCTTTATCTTAAGACGCGACTGTGACCTGGTGGCTCCAGCGGCCTCGGCCCGGCACTCACCAGCACGTGACACGCCCGCTCCTTCTCCCATTTCAGGCCGCCTTTGATCTCGCTCACAGTGACGTATCCTTTTTTCTACGGAGCGAGACAGAAACAAAAAACGTCACTTTTGCAGCAAACAGACAAAATGTTCCGTTTTTGAATAAGAGGCAACATTTTCCCCCCGGAGGAAATGAGAGACGCAGATCTCAGCTCTTGGTTTGCCGGCCCACCTGGGCTTTAGCGCAGGTGACGGCACACCTGTATAATATGTTACGCAGGTATGAAGAGTCAACTGAGGCGGTATCCGATTGGCGGGTTTTCTTGAACGCCTCTCCAGACATTTCCAGACTCAGAATTGAACGGCGGGACCATCTATCTATTCTGACTTGAGAACAGCCTGTGCACATAAACACCTCAGGCCCTACCAAACCCCATGAAAGCCCCTTGGTTCACAGCAGGTATGCCAATGCACACATGCGTAACGTTTGTAGCGCCTCAGGCTCACCCTTTCCTGGGCATTTCTGCATTCACGTCCAATATTTCATCTAAATGGAACATTTCATTAACAGATTAGTCTTATTTCAAACATCAAATACATTTTCTTGTTGGTTTTGTGTTTTTAGGCGCATCGACTTCATCCGTGGAGCTCCTCTCATTTACAATGGTTGATCGTGCAGAAAGGAAGATCCCAGGTGCGGAGCGTTTATGAGATCTATTTTATTTTTGAGTGAGGGGCGTGTCATGGGAGGTGTCTCATATTCCCGTATATGAGCTTGCTTCCACATCGCTCTGGATGCATAAAGGAAATGTGCTTGGATTAATTAATGACTGTTTCATCCGTCTGGACTCGGTTTAGTACATGTGGTTTTGCTTTATTCAGAAACTGACACGTGGTCCATCAGAAACTGATCTCCTCTTAGCGAACGCTGAAGAAAAGAAAATACCACAATCCCAAAGCGGTCTGATTTTTTTTTTTTTTTTTTTTATGGAATTAAAAAGGCCAGAAAAGATCCATTTCAAGTAGAAATCAGTCAAGAATCACACTACAGCCTGTTTAAAATCTGAAGAGAAAAAAAAAGAAGAAGAATGAAATGAAAACAACTCAACGCTTTGTGTTACCTCGGCAAGCTGCAGAACCACGGTGTGATCCATGTTCAGTTCTGCCGGCACCGACTGCACCAGGTAGGAACCGCCAACGGGAATCATCCCAAAACCGTTCCCCATCACCTTCAGCTTCTTTATGGCTCTGACCAAGTCGTCTCTGCGGAGCACAAGTTCAGCCTTTCAGGAGAAATGCTGCCGGTGGGAAGAAAGGCCGTGTTGCCCCTGGAGGAACTTACTGGCTCACATCCTGGGCATATTTACCCCGGCCCTTCAGCACCCTCTGGTGGAGCTCGTCCAGGGTGATGAGTCCTGACAGGGTAGAGGAATGTCAGTGTAACGTTTTCATTCAATCAGCTGATCTTAATGAACCGGGTCCAGTAGAAGCACTACACAAAAGGTGTTTGTACACCTTAAAACTTTTTTACATTTTCTTCTGTCAGAACCACATTTCCTATATTCCTGGAAAAGTATTTTGTTGCCTTTAACAAACTTTCTTCTAGGATTGTCCCCTGCGCGCCAGTCCAGACGACTCCCTTGTAAGGCGGGGTGAGGACGATGCAGGACATAGAAACAACCGGTGACCGAGAATGTTCTGCAGTGGTCTGCTCAGGAAACCCAGCAGGTCATCATTTTGCTTGAGGTTGTCCAGAGTTTCAGAATAAACTCGAGTCGAGCGCCCGGAACGACAAGCTTTACGCTGAACCGGTCGTACAGATGGAAAAGGCAGGATTTACCCGCACCAAAAGAGCAGTTTAGAAATCAGCTTAAGAAACGACACGCAGGGCAACAAGCTCCGCCATCACGCTGCTACACTCTGCCTCCACTGTCATTCCCTGTTTTCATCACCTTCTTCTCTAAAAGTAGAATGGGAGGCAGATCCTTTAGCTATCAGGCTCCTCTCCTGTGGAACCAACTCCCAGTTTTTGTCTGTAAGGCAGACACCCCGTCTACTTTTAAGACTAATCTTAAAACTTTCCTTTTTGACAAAACTTATAGTCAGAGTGGCTCATGTTACCCTGAGCTACCTCTATAGTTATGCTGCCATAGGCTTAGGCTACTGGAGGACATCAGGGTCTAATTTTTTCACTCTACTGATTTCTACTGTTCTCCAGTTTTGCATTGCATTACATTGAAATGACTGTCGTCATTTCTGCTTTAACTTTCTGTTCTCTCTCTTTTTCTTCATAGTAGGTACACCTGGTCTGGCGTTCTGTTAGCTGTGACATCATCCAGAGAAGACGGCTCACCCGCTACTACCATCTAATGTAGAACAGATTACTAGATCAATGTGTGCTTCTGTGCTTTTTTGTTTCTCTTGTTGTGTCTCTGCTCTGTCTTCTGTAACCCCAGTCGGTCGAGGCAGATGACCGTTCATACTGGCCTCTAGGTGGACAGCCACACCTCTGGTTCTCCATAAGATGTCCGTGCAACATGTCTCAGATTTTCATTTGCAACAGTGCAATACTTCGTGTCGATCTATATCATAAAATAACAATAATTGCATTTAAAGTTGCAGTAAAAAGTGACAAAATGTAAAAAATAAATGAAAAAGGTTGAAGGGGTATGAGTTGCTTTGTGAAGCGCTGTAGCTGACATGTAGCTAGTTTGTAAAGACTGAGCTGAGGTGTAACGTTAAAGCTAGGCAGAACAATGAGAACGCCTCATCTTTGAAAAGTCAGACTCAAACCTCCGTTCCTGTGTTTCAGGGCGAGGCACACTTCAATGATCTGGACGCCCAGCTCATAGTAGAAATCGCCCACGCCGAGCATCTCAGACCAGAAGCCTTTGCCAGCTGCGGGAGAGAAGGAGACATTTCAAAGCGTCAGCTGAAGCTTTCGCGCGAAGACAGCGAGGGAAACACGCCGAGAAGAGTCAGGGTGTCCTTACAGGCCAGCGGGTCGACGCCGATGGTGGCACACATCTCCTGGAACTGGACCCTGAACTGCGGGTTCTTTCGGATCTCCTGCTTGTGCTTGCTGGCAAACTCCTCCAGGTTGGATTTGAACGTTTCCAGCTGCTTTGACATCTGGCCCCAAAAAACAAAACAAAACAAAACAAACAAAAAAAACATGTTTGTAGGTGCAACACAACACTGTGGAAATGAGCATTTAAATTCAGAATGGGTTTGAACGAGCTCACCTGAACTATCTGGTCCTCCGCAAGTACAGTTCCTCTTTCTTTGTATTTGGCCTAAAGAAAGAAACAGATTAGGCACACGGGCTCTGGAAATCCTACAAATACAGACATTTATGTAACATAGCAGGTAATCCTAGGCGAATTATCTATAAAACAACCAGAAGTTTAGATTCTATAAGTTAATTATGAATAACAGCTTCCAACGCTTCTGTTTAGTTTTGATTGCTGTGTGGGTTCAATAAATTAGAATTTCTTTGTGATGTAAGTGCAGAAATACACAAAACCTTCTGTCGTCTTCCATCACTGGATTTATTTATTTATTTTTTTTAATCGCATTTCTCCATCACGTCAGATAATTCATGTCCATCACTCCAGAATTTAATAAAGCATTGGACAATTTAAAAAGCTTCCAATGCCAGGAGGAGGAACAAAATTAGTTTTGGTCAAGGCTGAATTACGACGCAGGCGAATGTTTTCTCTCCTTTTAAAAGACATAAATGATAACCGGCCTTCGCAAAACTGGAAATCTACTTTCCGCCTTCTGTGGAGTTAATTAATTTTTGCCATCTGATACATTTTACACTTTTAAGTACCTTCCCAATAGGAGGTTCTACCTGTGAAGGAGCCGAGGTTAAATTGAGATCAAGAGGGGGTGAATGTGCCGAAATCATTGCCTTCTTTTGCAATTGTTACCTTAAAAGAAAACTGTGCCTCAACGCAGGAAACTGCATCTAACAATATTGCAGCAGAAAAACAGTTGTTTTTTTTCTGGATCCTCCAGAACGTTGAGGTTGAATAGTTCTGCTGCTGTGAAGATGGCCAAGTAATCCAAGCAAGTCCAGTAATGATCAAAAGACCATGTTCTTCTGATGAGTTAGCAGTGGAAACCTGTCGCCACCACAGCAGAGCTTACTCAACACTGGCAGCTGTGAGTTTATCTACTCACATGGTGTTATGCCTCTGTGATGCCACCACCATGTTTCATGGTGTGGACGGGTTGTACATGGAAATGTGCTTTGGTGATCACCAAAATGCTAACAAAACGTATCAGTCAAAAGCAAATCTTTTAGTCATGACTGAACTTGCTTGTTTAAATCCAGGCGGTTCCTTTTCTGTTGAGGAAAAACAGCTTTTATCATAAATAATGTTTTGGGTTTAGGAGCCCTGATCTGAGGGCAGTCGATTTTTTTCAGTGAGATTTTCTCTTCTCTTGTGAACATTTCACGTTGAGCTGCAACTCATTAGTTCTCTAAAGCACAGGTTCTGGTTTCATTGCTAGTCACCGTAAAAATTGTTTTGAGATTATTTTTGAGACGTTGTCACGTTCACTTGTACACCTTCATGTGAGATTCGCCATCTTAAACCTATTCAAGACTTTTCGCTACCTTTACAAAACCATGCTTAGGAGTCCCTAAATCGTTGCAGAGACTTTCAAATAGCATAAACAAAACAAAACAAAACCGCTGTAAACTTACCTCTGCTAGCTTCTTTTTGGCGATCGCCCCAGCCCCAACACCTCTGCGATGCATTCTGTCGAGATCTGGCCCAAATTATCGATGTAACGATCTAAACATCAGGACATTTGAACACCTGAACAGGTCTGATCTGTCTTTTGTGTAGTAAAGTACAAGGAAGGTCTGCAGACCCTAAAGTGACGCTCCGCCGGAAACCTGTTACTTCCGCTTCCGCTGGCTGGCAAGCTGCTACCGGAAATACGTAACCTCTACTGCCAAATGTTTGTGGACTTTTATTAAAAATAAAAAACAAATGATTGTGTACATTTATAAAAAAACAATAATCATTTACAATTTAATTTTGACATTATAATTTGTCTGATCTTTAAAGCCCATAGATATTGTATTTATGTTTATATATTGTTCTCGAGAGAGCTGCAGATATCTGTAGTTAGTTTGTTTTTGCAATTGTTACTAATATTATATGTTTATGGAATGGAATAACTTATTCGAACAGTTAAAGAATATGACCAGCAGAAAGCACCAAAGCACAAGTAAGTTATATCATTTTAAATGACATTTCTATAAATATAACTAACTTAATAACCATGATATTTCGTCAAAGATCCACCTTTTTTCTTAATAGATTAGCTCTCTATTTTATATTTACTCAGCCTTACTTTGATTTTATTTGTTTGATGATCTGAGACATAGCTGTGAAAAAAAAGAAAAAAGAAAAAAGACATGCAAAACGGAAGACATACTTTTTCTTCTATTTTGGTTAAATATCACATACATACTTTACAATTCTGCGACTTCAACCTTTACCTTTTGTTTTGTAAATTACACCAAACAAAATTTTAAAATTATTCAGCTTTCTGTAATAAAAGCACTTATTGAACTTTTTTCAACATGTAATAGCAATCTTTTCACATTTGTCGCTACCCTTATATTCATTATGTGGTATAAAATGGGCTACTTTTAAGTGCATTTCAGAGATTCGCCATGCTGTGTCAAAATCACTGGATCTAGTCAAAAAAAGGGAAGAAAAACTATGTAACAGCATTGCGTCATAGTTTTAATAATGCAGCAAAAAAACTGTAGTGGAGGATGCTAACGCCCCCTGTTGGCGGACTTCTGAATGAACCCCCCAAAACACAAGAAATGGCCATCCAACAGTTTACGCATGCGCAGTAGTCGGCGTTTTAAAACAAGTCTTGAGGAGGGAACATGAAGACACTCTGAAGTCTCACTCGAGCTGTGGTCGAGGTAAGGTTGAAACCAGCCACAACCTGTTAATAAAAGCCGCTCCGGGTGAGCACCGGGCGTCACAACCCGGTCGTTTCGCGCTCTTCGCCCCCCGGTAGACGCGTTCGCTTGTGTAAAAGCTGCCGGCTAACGTTAGCCAAGCTAGCTGGCTGTTATTGTTTTTCATGAGAACCAAAATGGAGGAGCTGGCTGCTGCTGCCTGTGTCCTCCAGAGCCACTCCCGAGTCCTTGTTGGAAGCCCCCCCGCTGTAAAATGTCTGCCCGGCTGCAGAAATGAGAGCTTATATTCCGCCTGAAGGAAATAGCTCGTTTCCGCCTTGGTTGTATCGCTGTCCTAATACAGCTAAGCGTGAATTTCAAACCTGGTATGAGATTTTTTTTTTTTTTTTTTTTTTTTTAAGAGGATGCAGACTTTAACCTGCCAATATTCTTTGACTGAATATTCGCTTGTAGATTTACATGTTTCCCTCCTGACTTGCACTAAGCAGACCATCGGGTTTAACAAACAGCAGTGTTGACTTATTATGTGCGTTTCTCCCTCTTTTTGTTGTTGTTGTTGTTGCAGCGGCTGCGTCCACATGGGGAGTCGGTGTGGCGCCGCAGGATGAAGAAGTGGTCGTGTTGTTCGCCATGACTCTGAGATCCAAACAGTTTCCACAACCGGGATTCAAACGTAAAGGTGACACGGAAGACTTCGGGGTCAACACGGTGAGCCCCGTGAGCGTCAAGAGCGAGCCCTGCGACTTGGCCGTGGACGCTCAGGACGCGCGCCGGGGCCAGATCCCAAGCAGATCCAAGGACTTAGACCGGACTTTCATGACCAGCAAAGTTGCCCTCGCCGCCACAGCTCCAGAAACGCTTCGCGGGGACAAACCGGCGGGGATAACGTCCCCTGTCAGACCAATGGGGGGTGAGGGAACCCCGGTGAAAGGTAAACCCCTCTCCGTTGACAGCATGGATAACCCACAGATGGCGGTGAACAATAACCCCAAGGACGCCGGTGCCGACGACGGCGCAAAGGGGGTCGTCCCCGGGGTCCTGGGCACCGCTTCCATCGAGCTCTCGTCTGAAGGGAAGTGGAGGAACATCAGGAAGACCCCGGCGAGTCCTCACGCGCAGGCCAACTGCCTCCGACAGATCCTCCTCCTGCAGCTGGACCTCATAGAGCAGCAGCAGCAACAGCTGCAGACCAAGGACAAGGAGATCGACGAGCTCAAGAACGACAAGGAGACGGTGCGTGAAATTGAGCTGCTGTTTTTATCCGCTTCGATATCCCGTCGTATGTCCAGTTCAGCTGTACAGGACTGTCTCAGAAAATTAGAATATTGTGATAAAGTTCTTTATTTTCTGTAATGCAATTAAAAAACATAAAAATGTCATACATTCTGGATTCATTACAAATCAACTGAAATATCGCAAGTCTTTTATTGTTTTAATATCGCTGATTATGGCTTACAGCTTAAGAAACCCAAAATATCCTATCTCAAAATATTAGAATATCGTGAAAAAGTATACTAGTAGGCTATTCAACTAATCACTTGAATCGTCTAATTAACTCGAAACACTGCAGGGTTTCCTGAGCCTTGAAAAACACTCAGCTTGGTTCAGTAAACTAAATCACAAGTATGGTAGTGGTTAAGAGACGACATAAGATTCTCACAGTAACTGGTGTACTGACCATGGCATTACTGTCCTTGATTGGCCTGCCAATTCCCCTGACCTGAACCCCATAGAGAATTTGTGGGGTATTGTGAAGAAGAAGCTGAAAGACACTAGAGCCAACAATGCAAATGAGCTAAAGGTCGCTATTGAAGCATCCTGGGCATCCATAACACCTCAGCAACGCCACAGGCTGATTGCCTCCATGCCACGCCGCATTGATGCAGTAATCTGTGCAAAAGGATTCCCAGCCAAGTACTGAGTGCATTAATGGACATTTTCAAATGTTTGATTTTGTTTTGCTGTTATAATTTTTTTTTTTTTACTTGGTCTGAGGAAATATTCTAATATTTTGAGATAGGATTTTTGAGTTTTCTTCAGCTGTACGCCATAATCAGCGATATTAAAACAATAAAAGGCTTGCGATATTTCAGTTGATTTGTAACGAATCCAGAATGTATGACATTTCATGTTTTTTTTTTTTTTTTAATTGCACTACAGAAAATAAAGAACTTTATCACAATATTCTAATTTTCTGAGACAGTCCTGTATGTCTTTTTTATTTTTTTCTCCGTTCTTCCTGCAGTTGCTCGCCCGCATTGAGCGCATGGAGCGTCGCCTCCAGCTCACACGGAAGGACACCCCCCGGGATAAGCGCCTGTTTCAGCCCCTGGAGCCGTGGACTCCCGACAAAGAGGACATGTGGGACCTGGACGTCGAGGAGAGTCCTCAGCCCAACGCCGCCACTCCTCTCCCGTTCAGCCGGGGTGGCAAAGGTCAAAAAAGGTAAACTAAACGGCCACAGACAAAAAAAGAGTCTTTTTTTTTTTTTTTCCCGCTGCGTGTTGAGATCTCCGCTCCTCTGCGCGTTACAGGAAGTCTTGCTTCGGCGACGCAAAGGTTCAGAAGCCCCGGGGCAAAAGCGCAAAGCTCAGCCCCCAGAAGTGTGAGCCGGAGCCCGGCTCCCCCAGCCAAAGAGAGCTGCGCAGTAAGGAGACCCCAGAGAAGTCTGCGCCAGCCAGGTCTGGTGCAGAAAGGGACGCTTTGCTCCCCTGCAAAGAGGAGCCCGAGTTGAGCTGCCAGATGGAGGATCTGCCCTTCATGTCAACCACAGAGATGTATCTGTGTTGCTGGAACCAGCCTCCTCTGTCCCCTCTCCGTGAGACTTCCCCTAAAAAGGAGGAAGAGGTGGCCAGTGAGTGGACTCCTCATGTAGTACATGATATGCTGATTGTTTGTAAGCCTAACCTAAATCCCAACTTCAATCACTTTTAGCAATCCAATCTGCTGAACGCACAACCTATGAATAACTCCCGTACCCCCTTTTATTTTTTTTTTCTCTTTAGTTCCCTCTTGGAGGGAAAACCACATTGAGCCTTTGGACGAGGACGGCTGTAATCTCCCTGAGGTGAGGGGAAAGCAGGAACTTTTAAACGCTCTCTTCTTAGATCTGGACATGTTTCAGCCTTCGATTAAAACTCTGTGCTCTCTTCAAGCCGCTGGATGACGGCGCCTTTCAGAAACGCCACGCGAAGCTGGAGCTGGACGAGAAGAGGAGGAAAAGGTATTCTCGCTATTTGGTGGTTGGAGTCTATCATTTAGTCCTTTCAATCAAGCAAACCGTCTCTATCTCGTTTATTTATTTATTTATTTTTATAAAACTTGTCCTCCTGCAGTTTGGATATTTTGAGTTTGCAGTTTTTTTTCCGTGTCTTTAGATGGGATATCCAGCGAATCAGAGAGCAGCGCATGTTCCAGCGTCTGCAGCAGCGCATGAACAGGAAGAAGATCGTCCAGGAGACCGAGCCCGAGCTGTCGTCCTTCTACCCCGACACCGAAGACGGTACCGGCACAGAAATTAATTTATTAATGCTCAGGGTGGCCTTTGGATTTATTTGAGATCTTTTAAACATAATTCCTCTGTTCCTTCTAGTTGAGGCTATAGTGATCACTCCGTTCTTACCTGTGGTGGCGTTTGGTCGGCCGCTACCCAGACTCTCCCAGCAGTAAGTCAGCGTTTTTTGTTCTGTTTTTCCTCCCTTTTTAATTCTCTCCCTTAGTTTGTACGCCTGTTTAAAACGTAACAGTTGTTTGTTAAGATGTGGCTTAAAGTCTATTACCAATCAAGAGATATATGAAATATGTATCATTTGCTTTAAAACATGGCAGTAAGATCACAAAGACCGTATCTTATTTACATATTCACTGCTGTTGTTTCTCTAATAAGCTAAGTAGAGAGACATTGAGGGCAGTCGTTAACGTTTTAGTTTTGCCTGCTGTTATTTTTAAAGAGCAGCGTTAAGACAATGCAAGCAGCATTTTAACTTTAGTTTTTCTTAAATGTTTTTCTTATATTTTTTTAGATATTAATTTTCTATGTTTTCAGGAAGCAGTCAGGAATCCTAGAACACTTTAGTTTTATTTAGTTATTTTGCATCATTTAATATTTGATTAGCAGGGATATGTTTTACGTCTTTTATCTTTATTCTTACTTATTGTATATCTTATAGATTTTTTTTTGATTTTTTTTTTAGATATATTATTTTCTTAATATCAGGAATCACAACGTTATTGTTTTTATTTTATTGTATTTTTTTTTTTTTTATGAGCTAAGTTAAAAACACGGACAGTATTTTTTTTTTTTTTTTTTTTTATGATTTTTAAACTTTTTTTGAAATTATCATTTCTATTTATGTTATGTGATTTAATTGAATTGGAACAGAACATTTAATTTTTACCAATTACTTTTTTTATGTGGTACTTGGTTGAATAATTTCTTAAATTGATTATTTTTTAGTATTATTATTTATTAATTTCTGAAATTGATTTATTTAATCTTTGTTAAATGTGTTTGTTAATTGTCTGAAATAAATTCCTTCATCATCACCATCATAATCATTTAGAAAATCATCTTTTTTCTTTTTGTATTTTTCCATTATTTATTCAGAATAAAAGGCGAAATTGACAATTTGAAGCTTGACTTTAAAATGAAACTGCTTTAAATTGGAGGATTTATCACTTTATGAAGTTAAAGCAAATCCCTTTTTACTCTCCATCTTTCCCTGTGCGAGAAAAGAGAAAAAAACATTCCTTGTTTTGTTTTTTTTTTATTTTTATTTTTTTCTTAAGTATAAAATGAAAATCTGACTGGATGGATTTCCCCCTCCAGGAACTTCGAGCTGCCCTGGCTGGACGAACGAAGCCGATGCCGCATCGAGGTGCCCAAGAAACACACGCCTCACCGAACCTGTCGGAAGTGAACGCCAGACCGCGGTGACAGCAGGGCGCTGGTCCTCCACGCCTGAACTAAAAAAAAAAAATAGAAAAACAGCTTACAGTTCAGGGTGGGGCAGCCAGTCGGTCGGGGTGTGAGCAACTGCTGTCGTTTTTCAGTCTGTGGGGGCATGAAACCACAGAGCAGCTAATGTCCTGCAGGAAACAGAGGAAAAAAAAACGAGGCAGGTATAAAGTCAACATCTTCGCAGTCGTCCATCCAGGAGTTCAGAGCATGTTTTTGTTCAAGCCGCAAGAAATCTGTTCTTACCGCTCACGGTCGGCGTTTCAGTCCGTTTTAACGCGTAATGTTCTGACGAGGCGGAAGCATGTTGGGGCGAAATATTTGTCATCCCTTTACGCCAAGAGGAGCTTAAATTCTTCATCACAAGCTATACAGCCACGTTGTTCTTGCCGTGCGTAGCTTTCCTCCTCGCCTAAGCGTGGGAGGAGGAGGAGGAGGAGGGGGGAGGAAGAGTCGAAACTCGACTGTACCGTGCTGTGTGTTGCTCTTATTGTTTGCACAGAACCTTAATAAGATTTTATCAATGTTAACTGTGATACGAGAGTTTTGAACCAGCATGACCGCATATATTTAAAAAAAAAAAAAAAAAACAATCTCAGTACTCTAGCCAGTTCAGCGCCCAGGAACGGGTTGTTTTGTTGGAGAGGTTTCGCTCATTAGAATAAAAGATGTGGGAGACGACACGCTTGGCTTTAAACTCGGAAATCTCTTCCCTGTTTTTTTTGTTTTTTTGTTGTTTTTTTTCATGTGAGCTGCATGGACTGTTTACCTGTTGCAAAAAGAAGACGGCAGCATGGCTACAGCTCAAGAAGATCATTTTCTTCTCGCTCGGTTACTAAAACTACTACACAAAAAAAAAGAGGCATATTCTCGGAAATATGATTGAAAAGCCGAATTCTTTACTGCTTTGTTTAGTAAAAGCTTCGCAGCCTGGACGGCGTCTGCCTACAGGAAATCTGTTCCTTTTTTTTTCCAAACCTTCAGACTCGCTTGCGTTCAGTGAATATTAGGCAGGTTATGTGCATGCATTGCTCTCCTCGTTCGGAGACGTTTTAGTTGATTTAAAAAGCTTTCCGCTGTAGTTCTAGCAACCTGTACGCTTTTAAACGCGCCGGCCGATTCCCGCTCTGAGCTAATCTCACTCCATCACAACCATAGATCTCCGCAGGCGTTCGCTTGACCTGTGTGGAAATAAAAAAAAAAAAATGCTTTGAAAGTTTTTCTTTTTGTTGTTTGTTTTTCCCCTTCACTGTACATAGCTGTCAGAAACAAATGTACATAAAACACGGCTGTTATTTTTTTATTATTTAATGTTGGAAGTGTTCAGTACATTCAATATTGTTCTATGATTGTATGTTGACAAATTGACAGTTTTGAAATTTAATTTTTTGGAATAAAATGAATGTCTATGACACATATTTGTCTTTTTTTTTTTTTTTATGTGTGTAGTGTTTTCTCATTATTGGCTCTATCCCTGCCCATTTTTTTTCACTTCCTGCTTAATTTCTGGAGGGCTGGCGCTTTGCGTAGAGGTCAGAGACAATCAGGACGAAAAAAACCAGGCAAACGTTTTACAAATGTCTCCCATTTCTTTACTCTTTCATTTTAAACAGCCAGAATTTCTTGTAACCCGTTTTAAAGTGGTCCCGATAAACAGTTCTTCATTCTTTCTGATGGTCTTTCAGGGTTTTCCTTTTGCTTTAGCTTTAGTCCTTTTGGTGCAGTGCCTAAACATGTTCGTATCAGTGTATTTGTTTGCTGAGGGGCTTAATTAACTCTGAGATGTGAATTATTCAGGCAAAAAAGAAAAAGAAGGAAACTAAAGGGAGTAACCAGTGTTGTATCTGCATTAAAAAAAAAAGGAACAAACTCATTTTAAATAGGATCTTTCCAGGGTCCCTCCACATATATCTGCGTTCATGTGTTCATTTCTAACTTTCTTACACTCAATTTTTCTGAGTTCGGGTGGCTAAACCTTTTCACAAACGCAGAGGTTCAGAGTTCCTACGCAGCATGGAAAAGGAGGAATCTGTCATCTATGGTATATGCCAGGTCTTAGGGAAAAGAACACAATTGAAAAATGTTCATATTTTCAGACTTAATTCCCTCTCACATTGTCAAATGTTGTTCTTCCTTCCATCTTGCCTTATTGTGTCCTCATTTCTTCCTCCTTCCTTCACTTCCTTTCTTTGTTTTTCCTTTCCTTCCTTGTGTCTTTACCCTCTGTCCTCCTATCTTTTGCTTTACCATCCTTCAGGTCTATCCTTTCTTTCCAGTGCTGTCTTCTTCCATCAGTTGTGTCCTCCCTTCAATGTGAAGTTCCTTATAACCCTCCTTCTGTACTTCATTCTTTGTATTTTCCCTTCCTTCCCCCTCTTTCTTCCCTAGTCCCTAGAGGTTTCCTTTCCTTCCTCTTGTCTCTCTTAATTGTTTTCTCTTCTTGTCCTGCATCCTTCCTTCCTATCCTTTATTTTCTTTTGTCCTTTTGTGTTTTCCTTCCTTTCCTGTGTACTTCCTTCCTCCTAGTGTATTTATTTTATTTCCTTCCTCATTCCTCTCATGTTGGGAAATGGAATCTGGAAAATACATGTAGGAACCCTGAAAGGTTACCATGAATCTATATGGCGGATATTTCTATACAGGGCAGGCTTTATATGTGGGACCTGGGGGGAAAAAAAGATTTGGGGAAGGAAATATGGACGGACCAATGTATGCAAATAACTCTTAGCTAATGGGATAGGAAATAAGAGTCAGGAAATACTGAATAAATAAGTATTTTCCCATAATTATCTAGACCTGGAAAATGTGAGCTCCATACAGTTCCAGACTATGAAGGAGCTTTGTGTTTAGGCCCTCTGGTTACAATCAGCCTGTGACAAAGACATTATTGCTTCCAGTTTCTTTGGTATATTTTATGTAAATCACCAACAATAACAGTTTAACATGAAATAGTAGTTTAGCTTCAACAAGGAGATTCTTTTAGCGGAAGACGTATCCACTATGCCATCAACTGAAGTATGCCCCTCTTTGGTCCTGATTTTAAAGTTGTCAAAATCAAGGACAAGACTTATCTAATGTTTTATGAAACTTTGTTCATATCCTAATGAAGTCTTCTACTCACAAAAACACACAGTCCACACATTTAAAAGTCTTCCTTTCCTGACTGGATGTGGTGGAGATGCACTACAACAGGTGATCATACAATAAGTTACCTGTGAATGTTCAATGCTCTGTTAAAGAGATAATATACCAGAAAACCTAAAAATCTTGATGGTCTGAAACAACCAAAATGAACCTTTCCGTTGGTTTTTAACACACATAAACAGTTTTAGCTCTTGAAACATGTGAAACTAATTTCTTTCCTTGAGAAAATAGAAACTTGTTTAACAGAAATATGTCAAATAGAATCCTGGTGGCTCTTTGGTGACAGCAAAAAGATATGGAGAGCAGTTTTGCAGCAAAGATGATCTCTGCTCCGTGGAGGTAAACTGTTCTTTGATCCGGGAGCTCCGTAACTGCAGTACATTTTTTACTTTCATGGTTAAACCAGACGGATCATACGGAGAAAAGTGAGAGTTGTCTGGACAAACGGTAGGGCTGACGACCCTCAGAGTGATAATGCTGGTCAGAGCTGGAGCAGAAACGACGTCTAACCTGAATTTTGCTTTTTGTGTTTTGTGTTCGAAAATGAGTTTCTGTCATAAAGGATCATTTATCATGGGAATGAAAGAATGAGTTGACCTCGGAGCAGTTTTTCTTTAGCTCTCCATGCTATTCAGAGATTTTACCCCAACGTCCTCCCTCACACTGGATAAATCGCCATATAAATCTTAATTCAGTCAATTCCCATTCAAGCTTGAGACTTTGCTACTTTTGTCTTCGGTGCTTCTTGTGTAATGCATTTCTGCTTCAAATTTAACATCATACACTATATTGCCAAAAGCATTCGCTCACCCCTCCATATAATCAAAATCAAATGTTCCAATAACTTCCATGGCCTCTGGTGTATAAAACCCACCATCTAAGCATAATCATGCAGATTGTTTCTACAAAAAGCTGTGAAAGAATGGGTCTCTCTCAGGAGCTCAGAGAACACAGCCTGGTTCTGTCAAAGGTTACCATGTGCGCTGTAAAGTCCAGTCGTGAAATCTCTTCACTCCTAAATATCCCCCAGTCAACTGTCAGTGGTGTTATATAATCACTCTTGTCTATCTGGAAAGCTGACGGGCCAGTCTGGGTCTGGAGGTTGTCAGGAGAACGGTCCTCGTCTGACTGTACTGGGTCAAGTTTAAAGTTCGTTGGAAGGGGGGTTCTGGTTGTTTTTCAGGGTCTGAGCGTGGCCCCTTTTAGTTCCAGTGACAAGAACTCTGAATGGACCTCCAACATCAGTGTCTGACCTCACAAATCCGCTTCTGGAAGAATGATCAAAAATTCCCGTAAACACCCCTTGTGGACAGCTTTCCCAGCAGAGCTGAAGCTGATATAGCTACAAAGGACGGACCGACATCATATTAAAAACCCTATGGATTAAGAATGGGATGGCATTTATGCAAGTAAAGGCAGGTGAGCGAATACTTTGACCATATAGTGCACCATTCGCAACTTTTTGGCCTTAAGCTCCCTTTTTTGCTTTCGGAAACTCTTGAAAATTATAATATATAGCAAAATTAGCTTGTTTAGATCTGAGCTAACTAAGCTTCCAAAATATAAAAATGACCAAAAGCAAACATCCTACTTGAAATCCAGCCCCCATACCAGATAAACTGAGTAAAAAACAAAGGAATTGGCCACTACCCGGCTGCAAAAAAAGCTTCATGCTTAACAAGGTACGATCCATGGTGTCCACCAGTTTGGATGGAATGCCCTCAGTTTAAAGGCAATAGGCCCATGCTATACGCCATCTTTATTTATTACTAATGTATCAAAAATTGATCCAATAATGACACCCTTCTCACAGCAAAAGTGATTACTTTCCAAGTATTCTGGAAAAGAATGTTTATTGAACAAGGCCAAAATAAAAATTTCTCATAAACCAAAAAAAACAACAAAAAACCCACCACTGACTCCTTACCTTTTTGTATTAAGGATGCGGATGATCTCATAAAAGTAAAGAAAAGAATCACCAGGAGTGTTTTCCAGAAAATCGCCTTCTTTGTCAAATTTCAATAACAATAAACAGTGTTTTTTTTTTTTGTTGGTTTTGTACTCGAAACACCCACATTTAAAAGAGAACAAGAACGCTGACGATGTTTTAGCATTGATGATAGAAAAGAACACCCGAACCCACCTCATGTACAAAATGTGCCGACATTCCTAAACGTCAGTCATATAAAATTGAACCATCTTTTAATATCACTATATTTCTTTTGGTTTTTCTTTGCATCTTCTTTAATTAGTGTTGATTTAAATTGTAAATACTTCATGCTTTGAGCGGTTAGTATGTACAGACGACCTGTGTCATTCGGCAGAGTCTTTATAGAGAAGAGACATTTTCTAGACCTATGAAGGATAATGACCCCGGTAATGATAAGATACATAGCACGCACATTAAATGAAAATACCTCAAACGGAAAGCCATAAACCCTACACAGCAGCCTGCGTGATGTCGACAGCCGGCCACTTATGCCTCCAAGAGAATCTAGACGCAGAGACCCGGAGTGCGTTTGTATTAACGACCCGCGCCAAAGTGCGCTTCTCTGACAGTTCCTCCGCATTCAGTCTCTCCGCAGGTTATTCAGACGCTCCTCCAGGTCGGCGTCCGCGTCAGCCAGGGCGGCCTGAGGCTCCACTTTCTTTCCTCCGGCCACAGAGAGGCTTCCCCCGGTGCTCGGCAGATCTGCAGCAAAGAAAAACGTAGTAGGGAGTCAGCAGCGTGACACAAAAAAAAAATAACCAAAGACGCGACGATTGGACGGTTTCTCTTACTTGACAGCTCGTCGGACAGATTGAGACCGAGCTCGTCCAGCACTTGGGAGACGATGGCGTCGCTGGGTGAGAAGCAGATAGACGTCAAAATTTAAAAAAAGGGGTCATGTAATCGACACTTTTTATTTAACTGTGAGGTATTGCTTTTACTGGTGCTGGTCAGGAAGCTAGAATATCACCTAAAACGTTTGATCGTTTCAGTAATTAGACAAAGAATAGAAATATCATTTATCGTCTCTCTGTGGGGAAACTCAAGTCATGACGAACACAAATATTATATAAACTGTTTCTTTAAAGGGTAACACAACCCCAAATAAACTTTTTTGCCAATAAACTGTTAGCATGGTTGTCTTATAGTACTGTCTACATATCCTGGTCCCTATTTTGACAAATTAGTACATTTTCTTTCTTCAAAATCCTGCTTTTGTGTCTAAGATCATCAGTTTGGCGCCCTCCTAGGGTTAAACGGTGGTCTTGCACTGAATTTCTAATCTGTATTGCTAGTGGTTCAAAACTTTTTGTGACGTGATCCGGAGAAACTGACGTAGCTCTGCTGCTGTAGGGTATGAAAGGAGCTCCGTCTATAAATAAAAAAAAATTAAAAATTAAGAAAAGCAGCTTCGTCTTTTGCCTCTGACCCTTCTAGTGACTTTTTTCTTAAGATAAAAAAGCCACTAGCAACAAATGTAGTGACTTTTCCCGGTGTCATTGGCCACTTTACGTGAAATCACGAATTGTTCTGCAATTAACTGTCGTGATGCGACCCGTGAGCCCCTTCCTTTTCCCTCAGCGCCGTCTCCCAGGCAGACGGCTGCTGCCTCGTCCTGAGACCCGCCTGCAGTCAGTGTAAAGAAAGCAGACAGTAGCTCCATAGTTTCCCAGTGAAACACTTTTTTAAACAGACAAAGGCTGCTATTTTTGGTAGAAACTTTTTTGTTGGACTGAGTTAATTCAGCCATTTTCCCTTGTTAGCCTTTATGCTAAGCTAACTAGCCACTGGTTAGTCTCACATCCCCCAAAGGCAGCATATGCAAATAATAAAAAGAAAACCTTAAAAAAAAATTTACATTTGGATGTTTAAAATGTTTACTTTTGAGCAAAGGATGCAAACGGAAGTCCCTTACCTCTCCTCTTCATCATCCTCATCACCCATGGCATCGTCGATGGCGTCGTTCATCATCTCCTCCTTCATGTCCATCAGCTCGCTCTGCTTCTCAAACTCCATCATGATCTTCTGGATCTGTGGGAGCTTCAGCTGTGGGAACGAGGGACATGACCTCATCAGCACAGGAAGGTGCGTTGTTCATTTCCATCAGCGTGTGCTTCGGTGACTGCGGGGGGGCACAGACCTGTCTGTTCATGGTGGCCATGGCTTTGGTGACGCCTTTCATCGCCTGTGCCATGCTGTTGTTAGACTTGAGCGTCTGGATCTTCAGGCTGACGGCCTGGATGTTGGCTTTCATCATGATGAACTTCTTGACGTAGCGTCGCGTGCGCACCAAATCCTTGGCCATGATCTTCACCGCATCCTGCAGAGATTGATACGACACAAAATTCCTTATTGATTATCTGGAGATTTTTTTTTTTTAAGGTCATACCTGCTAATTTTATTTGTTTCATTTTAAAAGGACTACAAAACAAATAGAAAACACAAGAAATCACAAGATTATCCTTATTTAGACATCAATGCATGTGTCTTAAACTTTATTTATTTTTAATTAACTATGAAAAGGTACATCATGCTGTTGGCTGATGCGTTTATAGTCCTTACTTTTGATGGAAGTAATGCAAAGGGGTAAAAAAAAAAAAGTTTGATTGTGTTTTTGCCGCTGACAGAAAAGATTAATTGGTGCCTCCCTGATACCAGCTGCTGCTTCCTTTTAGCTCACCATTTGTCCCTGCTTGGCCATTTTCTTTATGTCGGCGATGATCTTCTTCTCCTGCTGCTCCAGCTTCATTCGCTCGCGGTCCAGGTCTCTCATGGCTCGGTTGAGTGCCCTCTGGTTCTGCCTCAGCATCTCCTCCGGGGTCTTCCTCTTCCCAAACAGGAACTCCATCTGTGCATTGAAAACAACAGCAAAATGCTCTAAAAAACTAAAAAAAATAAAAGAAGACTAGGGGACACAGGCTCACAAATGCTGAACAGGTTTTCATAAATGCAATCACTGTACTAATGATACCTTAAGAGGTTAACACGAGGCCTTTGCAGAGGGTAATGAGATAAAATTAACCGATTCGATATTTTCTATGTGACATTATAATCCATTTAACCTTTTTATTACAGGCTCAAGGCCCCAGATAGAAATAAAGCAAAATATAAAACTGAAATTGTACCAAAACACAAGATGGCACAGAATCCATCCCAGTCTGCGATGCTGGAGACACTCTAAAGTAAAAAGCTACACTAACAGATCAATCACTGATCAAAATATTATTTATGGATGGTTTCAATAAAACTGTAATAAATCAATATTGATATAAATGTGTGAATTATATATTAAATACTAAAATAACTAAATGTCTCCCATCCACTGACACTCATAGTTAAAGCTGACAAATAAAATTCAAGACAGGATTGTGAAATAATTTAATCATTCAGTTCTTTTACATTTAATTACCTGAATATATATAAGCATTTTAACAAATATGGAATTGGAATTTTATTAATCATTTAGCATTATTTCCAATGATTTCTCCTAATGTGCATTTTAAAAATTTATTAAAACAATTACAGATAAAATGTTTTTATTGTAATGATTTTGAACTTAATCTAAATGCCCACATGAGTAAATGGGTTTGTTCACCAACCTAGTTAATGTATTGTGACTCCTTAGTGTCTCAATAAGATTGCGCCCATTTTTTTTTAAAACAATGACACGGAAAATGATTTACAGTCAGTCCTAAAATAGTCTGAAATGTGCTGAGTCACTCATCACTTGACTGATGACATCACTGCAAATAGAGCAAAGGCTTTGTAGGCCAAGTTTGGTTTGTTGTTTGGCCGCAAGTCTGCACTACAGAGCAGACAACGAGACTCCCGAACAATTAAACGCTTCCCTTCATCTGGATGTGCGGCGAAACCCACAGATCGGGTTTAATCGTATACAGATCGAGCCGAATCACCATCTAACGTGTGACGGGCCCAAAAATATTCAGCCTATACACACAAGACAAGCCGCTGGTAGCTTGCTATTGTTTTACTTTAATAGTTTAATTTAAGGGATGGCAAGGGTGGTGAAGCTTTAGCTCGACACCATTTTTATTTTATTTTATATTGCGACCAGAAATGTTGCGACCTGAACTTGTCTGTGTTGAAAGGGACGTAAAAAAAAAACAAATGTAACGGGCTTCTTTCAGACAACTGGTCAAATATGCAAAGCAACAGGTGAGGGAGGGGCAGGGCAGCTGTAGTCTCCACACTTTGGCAGCTTTTTCTTTTTTTGAGAACGTCTGAACACCTGGTTTTATCTTGATACCTGTCACAGGCCTGCATCTGGTTCTGAAGAAAACTGATTTTCACAATCTCTTCTAGGTCTTTGGGAGAGGACTAATTCAAAATTAATCTAATATAGAAGATATAAAGCAAAAAGTAATTTATATTTATTTATTGTATTGTATTTATAATAAGTAATTAAGGCCACAGCTAATGGATATACAAAATCAGTATTGTCAACAACCTAAATATTATTCAATGTTCAGTTTATGTTTTTTTTTTTATTTCTCAGGGGGGAAAGAAGATAAATAAAAATCCAGATTTTAAGAAATTTTTAAGCAATTTAGATCACATTTATGCTCCAGTCTTTAGGTAAAAGAAATAGACAAGTCATTATTTATCCTTTTTCCCTCCAATCTTCTATTCACTATTAATATCATGAGCTTAATGAAAAATCCTCTGTTCTGAAGCCACATTTACAAGATTTTTTTTAAGAAATGGTCCCATCAACAAACCTAAATATAGTTCTAAATCATTTTTACTCTACGGTGAATCGCTCAGATCCCCGTGAAACAATAAGAAAAAACTAGATTACAACTTTTTAATAGCATTACTGATCACTGAATATCAATCATTATGATACTGGTCAACCTAAATACAACTGGTGCTCAGGTTTCTGTCTTTATGATTAATCTCCACCGTCCAGGAGGGGCAGACATCAGATATTCTTCAGAGATTCCTAGCATGAGAATGTGTGACATTTCCCTCTCTTTAGCCAGACAATTTATTGACACAACTAAGGAAACATGAACCTATTCCCTTGTATATTTTTAACTATCAGTCGGTCCAGGAAATGCATTAGGTAGTAAGAAAAAGGGGGATTTTCATCTGAACTTGTCCACCATGTTGACATCTCAGCTGACGATTAACGCCGTTTTAAGCGACTTTATCCTGATTTCCAACATTTCGTTCATTTATGTCAGCTCTTAGTACGATTAGACTCCCCGGGCTGTAGATTACTCAGCTGTTAGTTGTGGTGACCTGAAGGCCTGAAGTCAGGTTTTGAGCCCTGTTTGGCTCAGCTCTCCTCCTCTCTAACCCGACACACGGAACCCACCGGGACCGGTACCGAGCCACACTCACCGTAAACCACAGTCGTCGTCAAAGACACGGAACCAGAGGAGGAAAAACGGCGCTCGGGGGTTCTTCTCCCACTTCGGTTCGACTTGAAAATAAACGCTTATTTGTTTTCTTTCCAACGCTTCCGTGTTGCTACTGTTGCTCTTCCGGGAAGTGACGTAGGCACGGACCACCTAGAAACGACGTCAACTGTGCCGTCACGTAGCGTGACTAACTTCATCAAGTTACCGGACGTTAATAGAACGGAGGAAACGGCTTTCAAAATAAAAGCACGAGTTGAAGTTGAAACGCACCCACACAAAATGGAAACTTCAGGTGAAAACGACGGGTACAGATAAAATCCAGTGGTGTGTGTGTGTGTGTTGGTAATAAAGTTTGAATTTAGTATTATTTTACAAAAGAAATGACCAAACCAAGGCTAATTTTGCTTTGCATACTTTTGAGAGGAACATGTCCCAAAGGGCACAAGAACAGGAGGTCAAGCAGATACCAAGACTGCGGCCTTGTAGAGTATTACGGCACTGGTAAACATTTTTAAATCACAAATTTAATTTGAAACTTGAATGAGAGAAAAGCACGTTTCAGAAAAGAACCCTGATTTACAGTAATGAAATTCATTACAACTACTCTCTCTGTCTCTCTCCGAGGTCGGTCGTGTCTTTCTCTCTCTGCAGCTTTTACCCCCCCCCCCCCCCCCTATCCTGCTTTGCTTTGCTATGTCTTGTCTTCTGAGCACTTTCTTCATATCAACCGAACTCTGAAAAACATGGATCTGGTAAGCTGGTCTCTCAATACTATTGATAAATTTTTTTCGACGGGTAGGCAACGGAAGGGGGACCCGTCTGGTCCTGATTTGACTTATTTTGTGAGATACACCCTAAATTCCTGGAGGAAAACGGTGTGTCTTTCGACCTTGTCATTCCTGGACGTTTGAAATTTTCACATTGGATTAAGGATACTGGGATCTCTACTTATTGGTTTTTGTGGATTTTTGAAGTATCGGCAAATACAGCGGATGTCGGAGCCATTTGGCCTTGATCAGGCTGCCGGCTGCATGACGCGCTCACTCTGGCTGTGAACGGACAAACCTGGCAGGTGAATGGAGCCAAGCCGAAAAGCTGGCTGCGCTGGAACGCAGACTGACTTTGGGGTTGAACTCAAGGGGAGATGGGATAAAATCTGGGAGTGAAGCGCGAAAAAGCCCAATAATTTGGAAAATTGGATTTATGTGGAGCCAGCAAAAGACTTAAAAGCTGACAGGAAAGGCAGTGCAGCTTGTCTCATAACAAATAACATATTTGGATTCCCTCCCTATCTACTCCTGGATTGTTATGACGGAGTGCCCAGAAAAGCCCCCGGCTACCCCCCTCCCCCGCTGACACCTGGATGCTTTCTGAACTGTGGGCCGGCTGATAACATCAAGGACAATGGCCTCTGGAGAGTGTTCACGGAGAAAAACACTTTCGCCCATACACACACGCATAACTGATACTCATAAAACTGATGAATTACACACACGCGACAGGTCTCAAATGTTTACCTTCTGTATACATGTTGTCTTGTGTTTATTTGTGCTTTTGTGCTATGAGGGTTTTTTTGTGTCGGTTGTTTGTCTCTTTATAGGTGAGAGCATAAATAGGCAAACATCTGTCTCTTTTTTTTCTCTCCCCTCTTTCCCCCCATGTTGTTGCTCTTTCTTCGAGAGTTTCAAGGCAGCGCCTAGGGACCCCGTGTAAAGCGGGGTCTGGGGCAGTTTGGGGAACGCACCTCACGGCTAGCGCTCATGTAGCAGCGGCCGACTGTGTGTGTTCCTGGCAACGCAAGGCCTCAGTCAATCGTTCCCCCAAAATGTTTGTTAAGTGTATGTGATGGACGGTTGTACTGGAACTGAAATTTCGATTGTAATGCAAATTGCAGTTGACTAATAAAATTGATTGATTGATTGATTGATTCATTCATTCGTGTTGGTTGGGAGGAGTGGGGTGATTATATAAATGCATAAGTTGAGTAAAAAATATTTACTGCCCCACTCTCAGTTTCTTAATCAATTCATCAACTACTTAATTTTGTATTTAATCAATTCATGATGTCTTGTCTGGGGTCGAAGGAATCTGTCATGTTTTTTGTAGATTTGTGTTGAGCAAAAATACTTTGAATAACATGTTTTGTCAAATAAAAGGATACCGTCCCTTCTGCTTTTTAAAATATTTCATTGTAGTTCATTAGTATTTTTCTAGTGAAGAATTACCGATTATTTCACATGCGAAGATAATGTTGTTGGTTTTCACTTTTTAAATATTTTTGCTACGAAAGCTGGTCGTTGCGCTTTAATTTTGTAGGCAACACGTTCTGATATCCGGTAGTAAAATGCACTACTTGACAAAGTGTAGTTTGCACATGGCTGATTCATGTACGTAAGCTGCTTTCTTCTGGAGTTTAGGCAAAAAACACTGGTCAGCTCGCTCTTATGTGACCGCATGGAGTGATCTGGATGGATTACAACCTTTTTCAGGCAAGCCTCTTTTGGACGGACTTCACCTTCCTTTTTGACTTAGTGTGCCTATCTTAACATGTGGCTCTGCAGTTCTAACCACCAGCACAGGTTTCTGCTTGTCTGGTGTAGAAAACTGTGCAGACTGGTGGTGCCTATGGGTTCTCCAGCAGGGTCCTCTCTCCTGGGCCCAGAGGACAGGAGCTGGGACCCTGCAGTCAGAAGGCGCCACAGAGGGTCAACTACCCCCAATGCTCCGCATCAGCCTACTGCAGCTGAAGGGATGTCAGACCGTAGGAGGTCATCATCCCAGAGTAAATCTTTAAAGACTGAGATTCCGCCGTCACAGAAGCGGAACCTCGAGAAGGGAGGTGTCTCCAAAGTATCATCGGAGCTCAGGAAACTGTGTCTGGAAGACTTCCCCACGCGTGAGGCGAGGCAGTCGAGGCCAAAGCCGACGGAGACCTCTGAAGTTGTTTTTGGGGTTGCTCCTTGTCTCCTGGCTCTCACCCAGAGGAGAAGGAAGGCCTACCAGCTGCTGGTCAAAGACGGCGAGACCTCTCAGAGGGCTTCTGTCTTAACCATATGCGAGGAGGCACATCGGCGAGGGGTACAAGTCAGTCGGGTCAGCAAGAAAGACCTGGACAAGATGTCCTCGGGTGGGGTACACCAAGGGGTGTGTCTGCGGGCGAGTCCCCTGAGCTTCCTCCCCGTCGACGCCGAATCCGACGCGAGTGGCGCCGGCGTGCCTCTGTGGCTCGTTCTGGACAGAATCCAGGACCCGATGAACCTCGGGGCCATCCTGCGCTCCGCTTATTTCCTGGGCGTGGACAAGGTGGTCAGCAGCCTTCACTACAGCTGCCCGCTGTCTCCGGTGGTCAGCAAGGCCAGCTCGGGCGTCCTGGAGGTCATGGGAGTGTACGGGTGCGACGGCCTGGAGGATATGCTGAGGAGCAGGGCGGCTGGCGGCTGGCAGGTGGTCGGCACAGTGGGAGCGGATCCAGGGGAGTCCCAGGTTCCCGTTATCCCCTGTTCTGACTTCCGGGTGACCGGGCCGACGATGGTGCTGATGGGGGGCGAGGGGGAAGGGCTCTCTGGGAAGCTCCTCTCTGTCTGCCAAACCCTGCTCACGATCCCAGCTGGAAGAGTCTTGTCCCCCGGCGTTGATTCTCTGAACGTCTCTGTGGCCGCGGGCATCCTCCTGCACTCTCTGCTGCTGGCGAGGTCCAGATGTTCGTCACAGAAGGAAGCCGAGAATTAGTACCTTAATGCTCTGCTAAAACAACCTCTGGCTCATTCTGAATCTGAAAACATGAAGCCGATGATCTACTGGTATTGTTATCAGTAAAACTCATGCGGATTAAAAACATCAGTACGTCTTCTTATGCAAGCGCGCCATCAGGCTACACCCAGTGACCCATACAGCATTTTTATGCCATGCAAATGAAAGAAAGCTTCAAAGGAGGATTGGTTTATTATCCTCAGCTTTAACCCTCCGATGCGTCTTTCTTTCGTGTTTAAAACCTGCAAAACTGACAACCTAATTAGTTCTGTCATAATTCTGGTTTTGCATTTGGAAGATTTTTGTGATTGTTATTGAAATTCATTTGGAAACAACGATAGAAATGACGGTGATCGGAGGTAGGCCCGTGGTTTTTGCAACAAAAAATAAATAAATCAAAATGCGGAGCGTTGCTTAGTACACAGCTCTCTGGATCAGTCGTTTGTAGAACCACTTTTCATTGTGATTGCAGCAGCAAACCTGGATCCGCTATGCACGTGTACAGGCCTAAACTGTATCTAGGGCTGGACGATAATTCAATAACGATATATATCGATCGATAGACGTATATCGATGATGGAAAAAAGGGTTAATAAAAAGTTTACTAGAATAACAGTTTTCCTTTCTTTTGCATTCTAGCCTATCATGTAGGTTATTATCACAGTCATTACCTCCTCCCAACCAATCACAAACGCAGACCCAGGAACGCTCCGCCCCCTTCAAAGAGTTCAGAGAGCACATGTTCTTTTTTCTTTTTTGGTAAAAAATATATAAAGGTTGAGTTTCAATTCAGTGTTTCTGTGTTCTGTATCTAAAAAATAGGTTGCTAAGCAACAGCATAAAATGGCCAGGGCTCCACTTAAAATATATGTTTTGAATTTGTTGATAATTATCGACATCAATCAATATGATTTCTATTTTATCAATATGCTTTTTTTTTTTATATCGTCCAGTCCGGGGCTGCGCAGTGGGTAGCGCTGTTGCCTTGCAGCAAGAAGGTTCTGGGTCCAAGTCCTAGCCTTGCCCTGGGTCTTTCTGTATGAAGTTTGCATGTTCTCCCTGTGCATGCGTGGGTTGTCTCCGGGTACTCCGGCTTCCTCCAACCGTCCAGGAACATGACTGTTAGGTTAATTGGCCTCTCTAAATTGTCCTTAGGTGCGTGGATGGTTGTTTGTCCTGTTTGTCTCTGTATTGCCCTGTGATAACCCGGCAACCTGTCCAGGGTGGACCCCGCCTCTCGCCCATTCACAGTTGGAGATAGGCACCAGCACCCCTCACAACCCCAACAGGGATAAAGCATTCAGGAAAATGGATGGATGTTCACAGCTTGTCCACTGTGTTCCTTGATCTCAATAATGCTGCTTCTTCTCTGACGTTCTCTAATAAACCTCTGAGGCCTTTGCAGAACAGCTTGATTTATACTCAGATTAGGTCTGATACTGGAAGATGTTTAGTCGCTATGGATTTAATGTTTTGGTACCAGAGTAGAAGGGGCCAAATAATAGGGCTGGACGATAATTCAATAACAATACATATCGATCGATAGACGTATATCGATCATAGAAAAAAATGGGTCAATAAAAATTTCCATAGAATAACAGTTTTCCTTCCTTTTGCATTCTAGCCATGTAGGTTAATATAACAGTCACTACATCCTCCCAACCAATCACAACGCAGACCCAGGAACCAAGCTCCGCCCCCTTCAAAGAGTTCAGAGAGCACACGTTGTTTTTTAAAAACTTGCAGTTTTGGTAAAAAGTTTTTTGAATAAAAAGTTGAGTTTGAATTCAGCGTTTGTGTGTCTGTATCTAAAAATAGGTCCCTAAGCAACAGCATAAAATGTCCAGGGCTGCATTTAAAATATATGTATTGAATTTGTTGATAATTATCGATATCGATCAATATGATTTCTATTTTATCTATGTTTTTTTTTTCTATATCGTCCAGCCCTACTAAATACAGATATTTACCTTTCAGATTTTATTCAGAGAAAAATAGAAAACCATATTTCATTTTCCTCCACATTACAATTATGTGCAATACTGTGTTTATCATAAAATAAATTAATAAAGTACATTGAAGTGGCTGAGGAAACAGCATATGCTGCCCAGTGGGATAGAAACAAAGGTATTTGTCTTACTTCTCTCTAAGGTCGATACCGAGCTTCTTATTTGTTGAAAACTGCTGTGATGTATAAGTGTCTCAACATGTATCTCTTATACTAAATACTGGGCTTAAGGAAATCACTTACTGCCACTTTTTTTTTTAAATGGAGCTAATATCCCTAACATCTCAAACAATAATTCTCATGCTGTAGTTTGGTAACCGTTTGAGTCAGTGATGTCTCGGTTCCTGCAGGTGATTATTGTTTTTACACAGAACTTCACGGCAGATATTGAACACTTTTAAGGCAGGAGACACATGAGTCATGGCTCTGATTCATCCAGTGCACCAGAAAGCCACAGTGATGTAGATGCAGGCTCAGTAACATAACAGCCCTCCAGTTCAATCTGATTCAAAACAGATCAGATTGTGTCAAAGGTTCAGGTAGAAGCTTTTTCCACCAGATTTCCCCCCGCTTGACTCTTGGAAACCGCTAAAAGAAAAAATTAAAGGAACATGTTTTAATCAGAGTATAATACCAAGATCAGTAAAACTTGGAATTATTGATCAGGGGGTTGTTAATCGGTGTCGGCTGTTCTGGTGTTAATAACGTTAACAACAGGTCCATTTAACCAGGGACAGTGTCACTACTGGTAGCATGAGGCGACCCAGATGTTGCACAGGCAGTCCAACTCCACCTCTGGATAGCTGATCAATATGTGCCGTCTCCAGAAAATTTGCTGTGTCTGCCAGCACAATCTCTAGACCAGGGGTCACCAACATGGTGCCTGCAGGCACCAGGTAGCCCCCAAGCCTGTTCAAAGAAATGGCACAACCCTCCAGTGAGCTGCATTTAAAATGCTATTTTATGTAGTTACTCTTCCTTATTACTCATACTATTTACATAGATTTAAAAATGAAAAAAGCATTTAAACATATTTATATTGCATAAAGTTAAGGTGAGCTTGGAGTCTTGTCAGTACAGGTAGCCCTTCGAATGACACAGTAGCGATGAAGTAGCTCTCAGTTTGAAAAAGGTTGGTGATCCCTGCTCTGGACCATGGAGGAGGGACAGGGGACAGGTACTTAGTCTAGGAGGACTGGACAGGGCCGACGGAGGTCCTTAAGCCATGAGCAGGACCAGTTTTTGGACCTTTGTTCAAGGAGGACAGAACGAGTACTGTTACCTCCAAACCATTAGAAAGAGACTTCATGAGAGTACCCTAACGTCCTCTAGTACAGGGGTTCCCAAAGTGGGGGTCAGGAAACACCATGTGGGTGTTCCGACATGATCCAAAAGATGATTGAAATTTCTGACTTAACAATGTCAGGGATATACTTGGTTTAATGTAGCAAAATGTTGCCTTTAATAATGGAAAATAATTTTTTCCTTCCAAATATATAAAATGAATCTCGATATTTGTATGTGTTTTTTTTGGTGAAGATTTACTCCTTTGTGGCCAATAGTTGATTTTATTTTTATGTAAAATTGCCCTAATCTAAATTAGGTGTACAACTATATAGAACATCACAAGAATTAAGTCATAATATCACCATAAAAAAGTCATAAAGTCAGAATATTATAAGAATAAAGCCACACACTTGCTTGCACAACCGCTTCTAAGTCCTGATACTAATAGTTTGATGGTGACGTGCTAAAATGTTTTAGGGCTTTCCTATTTGTGAAACCGATACCAAAGTATAACTTTACAACATGCTGAACATTCCTCATTCTAACATGGTGGGGGAAACTGTGCTTTTTTGTGAGATTTCTCTAAAATCACTACTTTATTTATTCCTTTTTTCTCGTAATAAAAAAAAAGAAAGAAAACCTGTGCCAAAGTGGAGTCACCAGTCTCTGGCAGAGTTATTTTGGGGGTTGCAGGTTGAAAGGTTTGAGAACCTCTTCTCTAGTAGACCCTGTGCTCACTGCTGGAGCTAGAATCAGAATCAAGTTTATTGCCAAGTAGGTTTGCACTTTCAAGAAATTTGACTTGGTGTTGACAAAATAGATATGTATACAGACTCTATAGCCATATTCACAGTAGACTGTGCATTAATGTAACGCAGAAGGTCTGGAGATGCTACGTTGGTGAAGCTTGTAGGTCCTGAACGGGGGAGAGAGAGAGGCAGTGTCCAGTGTCACAGACGGTTCTGGGCCTTGTTGATAAGGCTGGTAGCGGATGTGAAGAAACTGTTCTTGTAGCGTGAGGTTTTGGTCCTGATGGACCGCAGCCTCCTGCCAGAGGGAAGTGACTGAAATAGTTTGTGACTGGGGTGCGAGGGATCAGCCACAATCTTCCCTGCACGCCTCAGAGTCCTGGAGGCGTACAGGTCCTGGAGAGATGGAAGATTGCAGCCAATCACCTTCTCTGCAGACCTGATGACACGCTGCAGTCTGCCCTTGTCCTTAGCGGTGGCACCAGCGTACCAGATGGTGATGGAGGAGGTGAGGATGGACTCAATGATGGAGGAGTAGAACTACACCATCATTGTCCTTGGCAGGTTGAATTTCTTCAGCTTAGCTGGTGCAATAGCTCCTGAGTTCCTCCATGATAATGCCTGGCCTCATGTGGCCAGAGTATCCAGGAGGATGGAGGAAATTATACACTGACTGGACTCCATGCTCCCCTGATGTAAACCCAACAGAACATCTCTGGGACATCAAGTTTAGCTCCACGATGCCACCAGGTAGCACCTCAGACTGAGCAGGAGCTCGGTGATGCCCTGGTCTGGATCACCAGCTGTCATCTCACCAGGAGCACATCCTGACAATGTCCCACATGCATGACAGCACATGGAGGGCCGTACTAACTACTCAGGGCTGTTCAGAGTCGCTATGTTGACATTTCAGCAAATTGGACCTGCCTACTGCATCAGCTTTTTTCAGTTTCACTTCGATTGAAGCCCTCTGTGGGTTGATATTTGTAATTTTCATCAAATGATGCAGCATCGTTTTGTTCTATTATCCATACCATATAACTATGGATATCAAAGTGTTCCTTTACTTTTCTAAGCATTAAATATTACTATTGAATGTGTCATTGGATGTCTTTGCACTAAGTTTTCTGTAATCAATTGAAGATATTTGTCATCGATCCCTAGCTGGCTCCTTTTTTTCTTTTCTGTTATGCAGCAATGTTAGAAAAATGCACGCTTACTGTTTATGTTTTTACATTTGTCTTTAATTTACCTTTGCTGTATCCACATTTGCACAAGTTTCTTTTATATGCAATGTATCTGACTATTAACCACTGGCTGCTTGTAACCTATTGATGTTAATTTTGGTTATTTATTTATTTAAATAATATCTTAAATTTTATGTCATCCAAAGTGCTTCAACTTTTTCATTTTATTTATTTTTGTTAATCACAATAGGCCTGCATTTAAATGGCTTTTATTACACCTTAATATATTTTAGTAACAATTATTGATCATCAATTATCATCTGGTCCATGGAGTATGTCTATCAACACCTGTTTTCACATCCTGCCAGAGCTTCTCAGTTGGATCTGGGTCAGGACTTTGACTAGGTCATTCTAACGCATGAAAATGCTTTGACCTGAGCTCCGTCTGGATGTTTATGGTTGCTGCTCTGGTGGAGAGTGAGCCTCTGTCCCAGTTTTAAGTCTTCGGTGGCCTCTAACAGATTTTCTTTTAGCTCCATCCATTCTCTTAACTTCCACCGGCATCCCTGGCCATACTAGAGAAGGTTTTTACTGACAAAATTATAGCTTCCCCTCCACACACGTTTTGTTTTCAGTGTTGTCCTGATCTGACCAGAGGACCTTCTTACATAGCTTGTGGTGAACTGTGTGGCCTTCTTTCAACTTCCGCTTCCTTCTTGCCACTAGAATCTGGGATTGCCCATTGATCCAATTTAGTTCGCGCAAAGGTGGCTTTCACGATTTTCCAGCAAAGTCTAACACCTTCCGCCTCTGGGGAGTTGTCACCAATGCAGAGCCTGCTGAAGAATGGCAGCAGGCGAGTGTGGGTGCATCTCCAACCACATTAAGTTAAACTTTTGTGCAAGACCCTTGTGACGAAGGGATGGGAAAAATAAAAATAAAAACATTAGTTCAAGAAAAATATCTTTTACTGACTTACTGTGCATTCTGAAGCAGAAAAAGAGACAGGGGTTTAGTGACAATTTGAGACATGGGGGAGGGGGGGCGAAAGCTACTATGAGACCTGTGTTGTGTCAACATCAAAGCCTAATTTCCTGGAATACATTTAAGACCTACAGAGTAAGGAAGGGGACGAAAAGGAAGCCAGCAAACCACAACCAGCCTCCGTCACTGATAAAACAACAGTGGGTCACCATTAGTCATGATTCGGTTGCTGATATGAAGCCTGTCAGAAAAAAAAAAAAAAACAGCAAAACTCGGACCACTGACTCATTACACACATTTTGTCACTTAGCTGATTGGCCAACAAACTAGTCCGACCTAAATCTTGAATGGGTGGGGTATTGTCTCAAGGCATGTAAACACCAAAGCTGGAACCAGAGCCACTATAGCCTGCTGGTCTCCATGCCACATATTCATACAAAATATGAAAAAAGCACGGGCTTATCCCGTGGAATACATGGCCATGCTTTTCAGTATAGGCCCACAAAATCATAAAAAAACAACATAAATTGTAGTTTACTTTTTTTTTTGTATTTTGGCGTTACTTTTTGCCCAATTGTTGCAGCTGTGACCAGAATCCTCCTGCTGGGTGCCAACATGCCTGAGGAGCCGCGCTGTCTCCACCCGGTGGCAGCACGCCTCGGCTCAGCTGTGATCCGCCAGCCGGATGACGGAGGAAGAAGAGCTGCGCACACAATGCACAGCAGCACGGCTGACAAGGGTTGTGTCTGCCTCATTTTCACCGTTAATTCCCAGTTCGGTGGAAACTTGCGAAAGAGCAGCAGCGGCGCCTCTCTGCTTTCTTCTCTCTACACATTTGGAGTCCGGGCTCAGCGACGTCGCCCGAGCGGAAGCGGCGCTCATACGGTTCAACTTCTTCCAAACATTGGATTATAAAGAGGAGGAGGAGGAGGGGGGGGGGCTTAATGAAGGAGAACACCAGCCCGACGGGGGCTCGAGTGCCGACACCCTGTAAATCGACACCGAGGCTTTCAAATCTGGGCCTCGGGAGGTTTTTCTAGTTGCCAACGGAGAACGGCGGGAGGAGTCGCTTGATACGGCGAGACGGTATTGCCCTGCGCTCGTTTCGCGGCGTAAAATCCGCGCGTGTGATATTAGGCTTCCTTTAAATCTGACGGGCTTCTGGCGGAAGGCTAACCGGCTAACAGCTAGCCGCAGCGCTAACGACGTTACGTCTTTCTTTTGATGAATTCAGACATCACCGTCGGCCGTTAGCGCTTCAACGGGAGGAATATTTGCTATTTTTCGGCGGATGGACGCACGTCGAGGTCTACTGCTCGACCTGTCAGTCGTTGTGCCCCTTTCTAAGCATATAGGCACAATGCCTCGGTTCCGCGTATAAATACGGTGGTTTCGCTTTAGCTATGCTATCCGACACAGCTAAACACTGACCAACGAGTTCTACTACTTGCAGTTAATTAGCCTGTTACATCCGCATTCATTAACTTCGGGGCCGTCAACGTTAAAGCTGCGACCTTAATGTTGAATATTATTGGAGGTGATTGCTTATCGGCCTTGCTAACCAGCCAGTCGTATGTCATATATATATATATTTTTGGCTAATAAATTGGTCAGCGAATACAGAAACATAAATCTAGAGAAAAATCGGATTTGTTCCGCAAAGGATGGCTGATGTCGGCGTGCTTTTTGTTTTGTAATACATAGGCAGTGTGTTTCGGCCTGCCTGTCGCTTATCAAGACTTGTCCTTTTTTTTCTTTTTTTTTTTGTTGTTTACATGCGTCTCGTTAGCTCCCGTTAGCCTCGGAGGAGACGCCGTCAGCTATGTCCTGACATCTGCGTGACGTTCCGGACGTTCGATATCCCCACGCGGATCCGCGCCCGTGTTCATACGCCGTGAGATGACACTAAAATTCCGCAAAAAGAAAGGCGCTGGTGCCAGCAGACTGTTGTCAGGGGACGGTAAATAATAGCCACTGGTTCCATTAACGCCATTTTGACAGGGGCTCCCTCTTAGGGCCTGTGTCTGAGGTGGTTGTTTTTTTTTTTTCTCCCCTCTCTTTTCCTCCTTTTTTTTTTTTTTTTACATTTACGGTTCGGTGCCTTTCTGCCGGACCGGGACTGAAATAAAGTGCCTTTGGTCCCGTTGGAGCTACAAAAGGGAGGCGGCCTCGGAGCATGGAGGGTCCGAGCCGAAGCGCCGGGATGAGAAAGAGCCGACGGTCCCGTTCGCAGCGCGACAGGGAGCTGAGGCGGCGGAGGAGGGTGAACCTGGCCGAGGAGCGGGCCACGTCCCTGTCCTCGGGCTCCGACCGAGAGGGCCGAGGGACGAACGGCGTCCTGGGTCCCAACGGCGTCCTGAGGCCCGCGTCCGGGAGACACAGGCCCCCGCGCCGGAGGAAGAGGGAGTCGGTGTCCTGCGAGGAGGAGATCATTGACGGCTTCGCCATCGCGAGCTTCATCAGCTTGGAGGCACTGGAGGTGAGCGCGTGCGTCTGGCACCGTGGGAGCTGTCAGTCACCGGGAAAGGAGCTCCACGCTGTGGTTGTGGACGAGGCGGGTTCGGCCCTTTTTATTTCACGTCTTCTAGCTGCTGGGACAGACGCACACATTTAAACTGGAAGGGCAGGAAAACAACACCGCAGGGACACCCGACTCACGTGCGCGGCTTAGACTTTAAAACCTGCTTTAAAAAAAAAAAAAAAAAAAAAAAGCTCAAATCCTGACCTCGTTTATAATTTACATTAAAGCCGTTCAAACACTGCGATCCGAAGTCACAGCTAAGTTTTAATTTCCAAACAATAAAAAATAAAGATGCTGGAAGTTAACTGCTTCACGGTTGGTGTTTTTTTTTTTTTTTTTGTTTTTTTTTGTTTGCCAAAAAGTCATATTTATTACTCTTTGTTAGACTTAGACAACTTTATTTGTCATTTTGTATGCACAAAGTGCGTACAGAACTAAATTTCGTTTGCATACAGCTTGAAAAATCACAATAAATTGCACTAAATGTCAGGATAAAGATGCAGCAGCAGTTTATGTAAACATATGACATCTCACCAGATCTGCAAAATCCCTCGAACTGCTGTTGCTTTAGAAGTATTTATCAGCAATAGTGCAATAGCAAAGAGTTGCGTGGATGCAGTATTTGGATGGTGAAGCATTAAAACTGCTTGTCAATAATACATTTAGTCAAACTGGAGGCACTTTGACTTGTTATTCATGGCCACAGCTGATGTAGATCTCGGTGACCAAACTCATGAGAATTTAGGGGATGCCGCGGCGGCGACGTTGCGAGGATGGAGAGGAGTATGGCGAGAATTATGGCTTGTTTACAATCTATTTCGTCACAGCAATATTCACCAGCCTTATTAAAATGTTGTTTTCAACAACAAACAGACAAAAAGATACAAGCAACAAAATCCTTATGGGTTATTTTTCATTAAAACGTTATAATTAAAGCTGAAAATTAAGTTTCCCGTTTTTGATGGAATCTGGCTTAAAGGAAAAGGCAAAAACGAATGGCTTTGTGTAAAATAAAGCAATAAAGTACCACCCCATAAATTTGAATAATTTTAATAACATGCGCATTGAAGACCTAACCTTTGTGTATAAATAGTTTGTAGGTTTTATTTAAATATTTACATCTACTGTTTTGAATTTATTTGTTTATTACAGCTTGTCGCTGTGACAAATCCCTAGTTTCTGGTATGGCGTTAAACCTAAACGGCTTCTGCTACGTCTTGAAGGGACCTTGCAGTTTTGAAAAATAGATAAAAAAAAAAAAATAATATATATATATATATATATATATATATATATATATATATATATATATATATATATATATATATATATATTTAAATATATACATATCTATATATATATTTCGCGGCCGCTGATTGGTCGCTGTTCACTTGTTACACACGCCGGCCAGCTGAGGCATACCTGTCGCCGCAGGATTTAATTGAATTTGCTCAAATAACTGAAATATGGTCCAGCCATGTCCACATTTTAGACATTTAGCTTCAAAACTGGCCCGTGTAACTTGTAAGCTTGTTTTTGAACATTTGAAGCCTCTGATGCTAAATTGAAACCCCCGTTACTCATAACCATTGTTTTATAGGTGGCTTACATTGACTCCCTCCCCCGATAACTTCTTAATTATCTCATAGTTCCTTTTACTGGTTTTGCTGTTGCTTCAGCAGGAGGCTATATATGAATTGGCATAATAATCATCTTTATGTGTCGTCGCAGCTCTTTTACATTCCAGCGAGATTAGCCCTCTGCGTTTAACCCTTAGGGAGCGGGAGCCCTGCTGTGCGGGGTCCGGGGAGCGCATTCTGGGGCCGAGGCTCTTTCCCAGGGAGCCAGAGTGGCGGTCTGTGGGGATTAGTCAGACACTCGGAGAGACCCCTGTGGTGTGGTTTAAGAAGTGGAAGTTATTTTGTTTGCATAACACAGCTACACCTGTCACAAAGGGGGTGGGGGGGGGTGCTGCTGATGAACCACAGGCGTTATACCTGCAGCCGCCGTCCCAGCTGAAATGCAACTGCTGACACTCAATTAAAGGGCTGTGATTTGGACCCCGATCCGCTGCATGGCACGAGTACGGTGCGTTTTATATTAGGCATGCTTAGGGTGCGTTTCATGGTTGCTGGTTGGTCGCCGTTCACTTGTTAACGACTCCAAACCAGGCTTGATCTGCTCAGAACAGCCTTTTAAGATTAAGATGCTTTTACTTGTCGTTATACGTACGATGAGATTTCCGTAAATCAGACGGAGGGTTAGCCTGAGCGCGCCTCCACTAATGGCCGACCTGACCATAAGTCTTTAGTGGCAGGGGAAACCGGAGCGCCAGGAGGAAACCTACGCAGACACGGGGAGAACATGCACACAGAAAGGCCTCCCCGCCGCTGAGCCCAGGACTCAAACCCGGGACCTTCTTGCTGTGACGCACGAGTGCTAACCACTTTACCACCGCCCAAAAACTTGAGTCACTCTGGCAGTTTATCTAATCAAAGGGAGACTTTTTACCTCGGTGTCACAACATCTTTTGCGGTTTTTGAATCTGACTTTTTTCTTCTTTAAACCTTGCTATCTGAATCCGGCCCATGCCTAGAAGCACGATTTCCTCCCTGCTGTTTCTCTTGCGCTTTTATCCCGATGTCGCCCACCGGCACTCCCTGAGGTGTAGCATCACAGTCACTGAGCTCGTTATCAGCCGGAGCCAAATATGACGATTTCTAAAGTCTGCGGTGGCTGAAATGTCGCCGCCAATCAAATATCGCGTCCAAGCAGTCCTCTGCTGTCACAATACGGCACGTAGTAATATTGCAACTCCACATATTGTGCAATGTTATTTTTATTTGTAGACATTAACACTCTTAGCTTTTTTTTTTATCTATCAGATGGATTGCTCCCTGAAGCCCAGTCAGCGCACCGACATGCTGGGAAGGCGGAACAAGGGGAAGAGGGGCCCCGAGGAGAACGGCGACGGGCTGCTGTCGGAGCCCGAGGAAGGGGTCCCGCACAGCTACTCCAGCAGCTACTTGAAGAGGAGAAGCAAGAGAAGAAAGATAGAGGTAAACGTCTGACCCCGCATGCCCCAGATGACCGTAGAGAGAGTCCCCAATCAACCAGCCGTGTTCATACAGGGTTCCCACGGGTCCTTGAAATCCTTGAAAGTTTGTGAATCTGAAAAAAATTAATTCAAGGCCCTTGAAAGTTCTTGAAAACAGCCAAAAAAAACATCTTGTCCTTGAAAGTCCTTGAATTTTTTTGTGGGGTTGAAAGTTCACACGATTGACGACTCGTGTCATTATTTTACTACCACACGATCTTTTAAAATTATGTTGATTCCGCAGACTTTTAATCTGCAAAAGTACGTCCGCTCTTCTTCGTTGGTTGGTAGGCTACGGTTTAGGCCTACGTGCGTCCAATAGGTTACATTCACGCAGTGTTGCCAACTCAGCGACTTTGTCGCTATATTTAACGACTTTTCAGAGTCAAAGTCAAAAACTAGCTTAATCAAAGATGAAAGCAAAACAAATTGATATAATTCTGAACATGTCAATGCTGCACTTTTTTCCATAAAATTCCATGAAACAGTAGGCTAATGTAGATCTTATATGTAATGTAGTATGGCATAGCCATGTACTGTGGATATAAATGTAGGCTATGAATATGATCAATATCAATGTAGGCTATAAATTAAGTCCACTTTCTTGCATTGCTTCTGACCCAACAACTTCTATGCTGTTTAGTCTTTTATTAAATTTGCATTGTATTAAATTATGATAACCTATTTAGCGGTCACAGTAGGTAAATGCCGCCACGTGTGGTCCTTGAATTTGAGGAAATTGGTCCTGGATAGTCCTTGAAAGGTCCTTGAATTTGATGTTCACCAAGGTGTGGGAACCCTGTTCATAGTTCTGGCGGCGCCAGTGACCTGTAGATCCAGCTAGTCAAAGTGAGCTAGTAAAACTGGTTCCCCGCCATCCTCAAATCTATCCGCCGTGCTCTCTGGGTTAAATCCCAGCCAAATGATAGAATCAGATTGTAACCTGCCGAGTCTCATTATTATTATTATTATTTTTTTTTTCTTCAGGGTTCTCTTTTGGAGACAGGCTACATTGTAAGTTTATGTTCCCTGATATCACTGCAGCAGTTTATAAATATATTTCCGGCAGAAATCTTTAACATAGATGTTTTTTTTTTTTTTATCTTTTCTCGTCTTTCAGTGCGACACAGAGAGCGATACAGGAGATAAGGTGTGTGATCTGATGTTTGATTAAAATGTATTTTTTTTGTTCAGCGTAGTTGCTGAGCAATAAGATGCATGAGAGCTTATTACCGCTCTAATATCGTTTCATTCAGACTTGTGTGTTCCTTTTGTGGAGAAACTCAAATGATGGAAATGTGTTGCATCGTCTCGAATTTCATCTGGTCATGTGGGATGTCTGGAATTGGAGTGATAGTTTTGTTTATTAACGAATACACTTTTTCTTTTTTTTTTTTTTCCTTTGGTTTTTGCAGGCCTCCGACAATGAAATGGATCCAGTGTTCACAGTCAGCACCAGAAAAGGTTGGAGAATGTACCTTCAGTTTCACTTTTACAAAGATGGGATTGATTAGGGCGCTTGTGAGTGTGATGGAACGTCAAGCCTGGCTTCACTCCGACGTGGGAGGATTTGCTTTTAAAACCATACCCTGTTGCATATCTGGTTAAATAATAATTATAAAAAAAAAAAAGTAGAAGATCAGATGTTTCGTTGCATCTGACCTGGTTCTATGTTGTTTTCAACCGTGGTTGAGTAACTAGTAATTAATAGTAACGGGGAACGGAGAAAAGTCGCCGCGGTGTCTTCCCTGAACTGTTGTTTCTTGTTACTCACCATGGGTTTGTCGGTTGCAGTTTCCTCTTTTTGACCAACATGAAGTCAGCTTTATTTTCTGCTCGCTTGTCTTTTAAAAAAGAAAAAAAACAACCTGCATATATGTCTGTTTTCTGAGAAGCAGTAGATGAGGTTTGCTTGGGATTTTTTTCGTTGTGCTCTGTGTCGCCCTGGTGTAAAGGTCCAGGTCTGGATAAGCTGATGGAAAATGTTTTAGAACAATCCGTCTATGCATCTATACTTCTGTCTTTTTTTAATCTTTCTATATATTTAATTTTTTAAACTATTCCATCCTTCCCTTCTCCTTGTTTCCTTCTTCCTTACTCCTTCCCTTCCTTACTTTCCTATGTTTAGCTTGTTTGTTTTTCCTGTATTTTATTGTTTTTCTTTGATTTTTTTTTTATCATCTCTTTGCCTACTTTCTCCCCTCCCTTTTTTCTTTTCTTTCTTCCCCATTACATTCATTCTTATTTCCAGCCTTCCATTTATCACTTTTTTTCCCGTCATTAGATCTTGCTGTTTATTGTTCAATCTTTCCTTCACCTTTCCTGTTAGTTTTTCTTCCCGTCTTCCTTCCCTTTCTGTCTTTCATTCTTGATTCGTCATTATTTATGAATTAATTGCACAGTAATTCTTTCCCTTTGTGATAAATTCTTTATCGTTTGCTTTGCAGACTAACTTGAAAATGATATTTTATTTATATTAACCAGTGCGTAGGTTCTGTCTACGTCTTTTTGCCGCTTTATTTTGGACATGAAAATGTGTAGAAACTTTGATGTAGTCCTTTGTTGTGGGCTCACCTTTGGCCCTTCTAGATGATCCTTTTATAGGCTAAAACACACTTGGGTAGTTCTCAGTAATTATTGTTAAAAGCTTAAGCTGCAGACAGCCAGAATCATATCAAACTAGTCATTGTGTCAAACTAATGTTATTTTCTTGATGGCTTGTTAAATGACAGAGATGAGAAAATGCCCGCCTTGTCAGATTTGAGGGATATGTTGGACAAGTAGGAATTCATCCTGCCATCTCATGTAGATCTGAACGCCTCTGCTTCCCGTCATGGTTGTCCGCTGTCTGATTCTGCCGCTCCTTCTTCCAGCTGTGGATCCATCCCCATCAACCCTGGGCACGTCCGCCAAAAGCTGCCCCCCGCCGCCGGCGCGCTGCGGCGGCATCTCGCGGCTAATGGTGACCCCGCGAGTGTCGGGCCTGGAGCGAAGTCAGGAGAAAAGCCTGGAGCCACACTTCCCGGAGCCCGTTTCCTCTTCTACCTCTTCTGGTCCCGTCTCCTGCTTGTCTTCCCGCTCCTCGTTCACGGCCTCCGTCGCCGTCCCCCGGCCCAGTCCGGTCAACGGGAACGGCGCTCGCCACAACGGCAGCCCCCCCCTCTCCAAGCCCTCGTTCGTGTGTCTGTCTCCGTCCATGTATAACAGGTCAGCCTCTTGCCGGCGCCGTCGTAACTCCAAGTCTCGGTTGTCTTCGACGCGTGACTCTCTTGTTCTCCCCTAGCAGCAGCGCCCCAGTCAAGCTTCCATCGTCTGCTTCATCCGTGGCCGCCTCCTCGCCCTCCATGCGCCCTCCGACTCCTTCCACCAGTGTGTCTCTGCCCTACAGTCGGGGCTCGGGCTCCTCGGGGCCTCTCCGACCCCCGTCCCGAGCCGGCTCCGGGCCCCTGTTCACGTCCGCCCCTGGCCTGCCTCCACCGCCACCTCTGCTTCCTCCTGCCCACTCAGCAGCTGCAGGTAAAGAGACGACATGTGGCACCGTCCACTCCACTGTTGGGTTGATTAGCGTCTTCTCAAGCTAATGAGGCGACGGTGTTACCAAATAGACCAAGCGTAGACTTCCTCTGAGGGTTGTCTGGGTTTATCCAGGGTGTTGGGGAAGTAGCACATTAGTAAAGTGAGAACTGATCACTTGAGCTCTTTGCATTCGTTGTGAAAAGCGGAAGCTTGTTTGTTACTTGTCTTAACTCCCAGGGGTTGGAGATCAAAAATGTTCTTCCACCTGTGAAAGAGAAAAAAAAAGCAAACCAACCAATGCAGCGTAAAAAGATGCACCGATGTTGGTCCGTTTCCTGCCTCAAGATTTTAGTCAGAATTTTCTATAAGAATTAAACATATTTGTTTCTTAGCCCTCCTGCTAATAGTGGCAATAAATTACTAATATTTAAAATAAAAATCATGGTCTTATAGCCCTGCTAGCAGTACTTAAACAGCACTCTGTGTTTGGAGAAAGAGATCCGCAACCCTACACTTCAAAAATGGATCTAAAAATAAGTAAAATGTTCTTAAAGTTAGTGTATTTATGCTTGATTTGAGTAGGTAAATAAGATTATCTGCCAATGGAATGAGTATTTTGACGCTTAAAATAAGATAATTAGACATCCTGCACTTAAAATAAAATGATGGAGATGAATTGTTCCTATTTTAAGTGCAAAAATCTTATTCCATTGGCAAATATTCTTATTTTCCTGCTCAAATCAAGGAAAAATGCACAAATTTTAAGAACATTTTACTTATTTCTAGTTCTGTTTTTGCAGTGTAGTCCAGTCTTTTCCATGTCAGAGGTTGAAGGCTGAAAAGGACGAAATAGAGCAGGTTTTTCCACCTTCTTGTTATCTGCTCAAAGTCTTTCTCTCTCTCTGTAGCCTTGCAGCCTTAATTAACTATAGAGGCGTACAAAATTAAATAGGTTGTTAGATTTCTGCTCTGCCGCTGACTTCACTCTAAAAACCTTGGTGGCAAAACAGAAATCTGCCTCCCTCAGTAACAGGATCCACACCAAACGGTGTTTGCTGTCAGTGAGATCCTATGCGTTGGGTGGACTGCTCAGAAAAAGCTCAGATTTTAGAGTTTGGTCCGGTCCGTTAAACCTTAGGCATCTGCCGTTTCTGGTCACTGGCTGATTTCTCTGTATCCGCCGTTCTCCCAACGGCGCTGGACCGACGCGCTGCCATTTAGTCCCTTTCTCCCCTAACCCTCCTGTCTCTTACCTGGAAAAAAAAACTTTTATAGGCAAATATTGCCTTATCAGTTTGCCATATATATTTTCTTATTTTAACAATATTGATTGTAATACTGATCCCAGTTTGGTCTAACTACATTGCAAAAACGGAACTAAAAATAAGTATTGTCTTGAAATAAGTGTATCAGTCCTTGATTTGAGCAGGTAAATAAGATTATTTGCCAATGGAATAAGATTTTTACACTTGAAATATGAACAATTCATCTCCATCATCTTATTTCAAGTGCAGTATATGTAATTATCTTATTTTATGGATGAAAATACTCATTCCATTGGCAGATAATCTTATTTACTTGCTCAAATCTAGGACAAATGCACTAATTTTAAGAAAATTTTTCTTATTTTTAGATCCGTTTTTGCAGTGCAAATTTTATGAAATATGACAGATTGTGACCCCCGTCAAAGCAAAATGGCAGTGAGCAGCCTCTTCGTTATTTGCTCACATAACTGCATTTCCTTCCAGTCGACACGGATAATAGAAAATGGCTTAAAATTATATCAGTGGCCAAAAAAAAAATACTACTAGCCGAGTCATGATGCTACTCCCCAGCTTGGCACAAATCATGTAACTTCCCATTTAACATTATTTCCACTTCTTCTGAAAAATAACAAAAATGCAGGCATCAGGTTGATCTCTGTCCCTCGGCTCCTCTTAGAAAAGTTGGCTGGTTTCTTCCGGCTGCTTTAAACCGGCTCTGTGACGCCGCCTTACTGTTCATTTCCTCTCAGCCGCGTGGCTAACAGCAGCTCTTTGGCGTCGCTGCCACCGAGGGGTCAGTCGTAGACACTGACCCCCTTTCTTGTGCGCTTCATGAATCTTATTCAATTTTAATGTATTCTGAGTTTTATTTTCCACATATTGACCGAGAGTTCCTGCCTCTAAACATAAAAACCTTGATCTCAGCAGAGCGCGAGGGCCGACGCAGCGTGCCGGGGGCTGAGAACAGCTCGGCGGCGGCGGCGGCGGGCCGCAACACTCCCGGCGGTCCGTCGGCGGCGAACTCGACGTCGAGCTCCTCCGGCAGGACGTCCCAGAACCAGACGAGCGTCCCGCCGTTGGCCTTCCAGTTCCACCAGCACAACCACCAGCACCAACACACGCACACTCACCAACACTTCCCGGCGCCCTTCCTGCACCCGACGGCCACGGCGCAGCCCCTGGTGAGCCGGGCCCCCGTCGCTCCCCTCAACATCCGCGCTGCGCTCTCCGCTGGCCACGTTTTAAGCCGCTCCATTTCTTTTTTGTGTGTTTCAGTTTGAGAAGTTTCCAGGCAAAATGGAGGGACTTTACCGGCACTCTGTGAGTCTCTTTTTTTTTTACCAATCTTACTGGAACTAGTGATAACTTCACAAGTCTCTGTAGCGAGTTGTAGCGAGTTTGTATGAACGGGGGCAGTGTTTTTAGTTAGCTTCTTCAGGCTTTTGACGATCACTTACTTGGGTATCTTTGTGTGTCAGTTCTTCCCACAATACCCTCCACCCTCAGTGTCAGGTATTCCGCCTGTTATTCCTCCTGCCGGGCCCTTCAGCTCTTTGCAAGGAGCATTTCAGCCAAAGGTGAGGTGGAACGCTCCCTGTCTCTGCCAGTCTTGTCTCGTGTATCTTACATTCACCCTCCTTTTAATCAAGGCTTGCTGGAGGGAGGGGGGGGGGCTTCTTTATATGGTCTCTCCCGCTCTGAAGGGGGGGTGTTGATCAAACGGGGAAGCCTGTTTTGATTACGAACGGGGCAAAAAAAAAAAAAAATTGATGCAATTTGAGGCGGAACGAGCCCCGCTAACGAAGCAGCAGCAGATGAATCATGTTTGCTGGAGTTGCATGTGTGTTTTTATTAGGCCCGTAGATCGTTAGGGTGTGGCTCATGTGTTGTGCTGTGTTTGACAGCCTCTTGTCCCTCAGGGAACGGCGCCTGATCTAACAGCACGACTCGGGGTTGTGCCTCACCACCTGCAGACCAAAGACCACAGGGTAAGGACGACGAACCGATCCCCGACTTAAATGTGACGCCGGTGCCGCTGAGAGGCATAGCTAACGGGACTAGGATGTGTTATAACATGGGTCAGAGCAGTAAACAGGGCAGAATCGCGTTTATTTTTTAGCGACGTGAGTTGATTTTAAAAGTGATTTTGGTCTTCTGTTCTCTTGTAGCTAGCTGATCCGTTTGGGACATCACTGAAAATCAGTAATGTAAGCAAAAAAAAACAAAAACCCAAAACAAAAACAACAACAACAAAAATCTCTTGGCTCTGTTTTTTAAAGGTATAGTTGAGAATTTTTTTAAAGGGAGGTTCTGTTCAAAGGCTTAGAGCTGTTAATATCTCAGCAGACTACCATCTTAAAACAACTCTAGTCTTTAAAAAAAAAAAAAAGCCATAGCAAACGCTGTTTTATGAACTTTGAAAAGTCTTTTACTGATAAATACTTTCCCCAAAGATCAGCATGTGAAAGGGATGCTCCGATCTATAGTTTTTTGCGGTTTTGATCCAATCCTATACTTTTTGATTTCAGCATTTTGTATTTTTTTCCTGATGATGTTGGGGACTAAAAGCCAAGCAAGCTTGTTCACACCTATGTTCACACCTGCAGTTGTGTTTTATCATATTTGGGAGCTTGAGAAAGCCACCAGAAGCGTAAGAATAATGCTTTCAACCTTTTAATGAATGTTATTTTGCAGAGCTGCTAAGTCTGTATACAGATCGCTCAGAGTAAAGGCGAGTTTTTTGTCTGGGATGTTGTAGCTTGGAGTTGGAAATGAAACTGAGCTACTTTCCCATTTGAAACGGCGAATTCAGAGGTCACTGTCGTTTTCGACTGGGAACTCAGAAAGTCCGACCTCCGAGCGCAAGGACAAGGCTCCGTAAGGACGGGTGACGGCTGCTGCTGCTTGTAACTCTTCAGTTCTGTGCTGCTTTGGTAAAATGGGTTAAAAAGCCGCTAAATCCAACAACAAAGCCTCTCCCTGATCCTGATCGTTAACTATCGATGAGCAGAACCGACTCCTCGTTTATACAAGATACTTTGAGAACTAGAGTCGCAAAAAAAATGGTAGTTTCCTATTTTTCCTATTCCAAAGAACGGATGGTGGTCACATTTCTTTTAGCTATTTTTAACGAGCTTTATTAGTAACTAACATTGTGAGTTCAGTTCGCTAACTGTAACAAAGCAGCATCTCTGTGTTATTTCTAGATTAATACTCCTAGATTGTGTCGTTTTTTTTTTTTTCTAACAGGCTGACAACTTTTGCAAAGGCATTATGCTCCACAGAGGAGCAAAGCTTAAAGTAAGTGCATGAAAATCTGAACTACAATTAGCTTTCCTGTTGTCTGCTTACATCTGCTCATCTGTTTACGCTTCAAGTAATCTGTCCAGAATGGAAAAATCTGCCAAAATCGCACAAACACATGGGTAACCGGGATCACTGGCTGAACTCGGATATTACTAAAATACCTAGTGGGTAATCTCTAAACATGATTTCTATCAGCTGCCTTTTCTACACAAACATCTGCTTAACCTTAGACCTCAGTCAATAGGTAATTAAGAGTCAGGCTGCTTGATATTATGGGATTGAATTAGGATGTTGTTGCTTTCAACACTCCCTGTGCCCTTAAGCAGCAAGGTCATTGGTGGTGCATCGCCTCCTACCTCAGTTTCCCCTCCTTTTTAAAAAAAAAATTTTTAAATCATCACCTACATGTATTACTGCCCCATGCAAACGTGACATTGATTTTAAAGGTTCATAATACGGCGTCGGCATAAACAGTTTTGCAGATTAGAGTTGTTTTGAGACAAAGCCTGCTCTGACCTGGGACCATCTGATCTGGTTTTCTGCTAAGTGGAGAAGCCAAGAGTCGTCTACTACATGGACGATATTAACTTCTTGTAATCTTTAAACAGAATCTCAATTCTAAAAATGACGAACTATCCCTTTAAGCCCTCTTTACTGTCTTGCTACTTCTTTCACTCTGCACTGCTGTCACGTGCTCTGTTGACTTCTGCCGGTCCGTTCTGTCCTCGTTCACCAAGTCTTCAGGTCCCAGAAATTGCTATATGTGTATAATATGTGACTTTTTGTTTTCTCACATTCCAACTGTGTGTTTTTATGTGTGTGTGTGTGGTTGTGTGAATAAAACCAAACCTAAATCGGTCCGTTGTGAGTAATCTTATCTCCAGGTGTTAAAGCCCAGCTCTGAGTTGAGGTTAGCCGAGTTATTTCTGAGCTGCGTGAACGAATGTCCGACTTGGTGCAAAAAGGCTCTGAAGTTTAACATGCAGTGTTCATGGCGCAGTAAAGCGAAGCCGTCCGATTTTGTTTTGTGCGTTGCAGAAACCAGGAAAATGGTGCGCTATGCATGTTCACGTGGCCTGGATGATTTTAAGCCATCAGAGAAGAGTGAAGGTAAATAAGTGTGTTATTGATTTAAAAACGTGGGTTGATTACACGCCAAGGTGGGGAAAAAAATGCCCGCTTAGATGGTGAGAAATGTGGAGATGAGGGGATTGTGGCGACTGCGTACGGCACAAATGTTCAAGAAGTTGCTCTTTTTTTCTTCTTCTTCTTCTTCTTTTGAAGATGATGCAGGCTGATCCTCACAAGCTGGACTTCCGGAGTGACCCGCTGTCCCGTTACTCTGGAGCTGTGGGCCTGGGAGGAGTCTTGCCCCCGACTCATGATTTGACTAGACCACCCAGTCTTTTCCCAGCTGCAGGTACACGCCCATGCCGTCCTTAAACAGACATTTACGGTACCGCCCCTTCTCCATGGATTTCTTGTATTTTTTTTTTTTTTTTTTGGGTCGGACAAAGAGTAAAGGCAAAATGCACGAAAGATCAGACTCAGACATACTTTAATAATCCCAGGGGGAAATTGTTGATTAAATGATCTAATTTAATCTAATTGTTAATCTAATACAAAGTAATAGGTTGTGATAACAACTGCAAACGAGCTAAATAGTCATTTTAAGACCCTGTTTTGTATTTAGTCAGGTTATTTTTATCTGAAACAAAACCTGTTTGATGATCTAAAGGAAAATCGGAGACAAAAACAGCTGAAATATGGTAAAAGGAGTAAATACTTCTTCACAGCACTGTATCTACAAGGATATAGTTTTTCTTGACACAAATTTATTTGTTAGTTTTGCTTGGCTGTTAAATTTGCGTTTCCTGCCTTATTTCCAGCGGGCTTCACGGCTCTAGCAGAGCTGCTTTTTGCGTGAAGGCATTCGACGCAGCGTCGCTTGAGGAGTTTGATTTGATCGCTTTGACAGATTTTGTTTTCTTTCCTCCTCCCCCCAGGTGCAGTCAATCCGTCTTCAGCACCTTTCATCTCCCCATCAGCGTCGCATTCCTCTTTCCTTCCACCGGGTGCACACTTAGGTATGTTAACTCGACTTGAAGCATTCACGCCGCCCAGCAGAGAAGTCTGTGCCCACCTTTCTGAGGGTTGTCCTGTGCTTTAGATCCTTATGGTCGATCCCCTCCGTTTGCTCCACTGGGAGCCCTCGGTTCTGGTGCCTTTGGAGGACTTGGCAGCCCAGCACTGGGTCAGTTTTACAGCTTCAACACTCTTTAAACACAAAGCCGAAAAGGACGGGATAAGATTTTCCACATCTGCCTTTTTACAATCGACTTCTCAAAAGTAGACAGGCGACCAAAACCGATAACGACGTTGTGTGGGAACCACACAGATAGTCGGACAGGAAGGTCTTTATTAAACTCAAAAAGCTGTATTTGAGTAACTGATTTTAAGTCGATCATTTCAAAACCAAAGCTATCCTACAGACAAAAACCCTCTTGTAGACGTTTACTCATTTGTGCTTATCTAACGGCTTTAAAAGATTTCAGTTTCATGTCTGAACAAGCCGCAAGTTTCAGCCTTGATTAAAAAAAAAAATTTAACCACTAAATCTAAATTGGATGCACTTAGAGTTTCGTAGAGGTCCTTTCAGCGTTATGACCCGCTGATGCGTGATGTTGTCCATCATGGATGTGCTAATAGTCGGGAGTTTTTAAAGGTAGGTGGAAATTTAGAAGTACAGCTTGGTTTATACCCCAGGTGGCGTATGAAATTACCAGCATCAGAAATAACCTTTGAGCTGAGGCTCTGTTAAAAGCTTTTAAGCAGTTACTCTCATTGTCTGGATTTTTACAGAATGGAGAAAACATTATTTACTGAATGGGAGAGACGAGCTGCTTACAAAGCGTCTAACTCGCCCTCACTTTTAAAATCCTGAGCTATTCCTCTCAGCAGTGAGAGCTCAGCGATGGGCCTGAGCAGATCCGGGTGTTTGCTGTGTTATACTCGTAACCGAGCCAAGCGTTTTGATGGGTTTCCGACTTCACTGTCCACCGTGAGACGGCCTGTGGCTTAGAAATGATCCCTTCCAACGCCGGCTCCTCTCGGTTACACGAGCAGGCACCGCAGAAATGCTGAAGCTCAGCTGAAACCGGAACGAGTCCGCTGCGATCCGATCGGATGTGCAGCTGTTCAGCTTTGCTCATCCCTGCAGGGTTCTTCAGAAATCTAGAGCTGAGTCTCCAGACTTCATTTCCTATTCAGGCGTCAAAACACATGGAAACAGGAAATTTAGAAGAATAATTAAATTTTTTTCTTTACATGTGTGTGATTTGGAACAGCAAAATGGACGTTTTTTCTTAATTTGGTCGAAGCTCATAAATCATTGTGCAATTGTTGAAAACTTCAAAATAAGCATTTGGTTTTGTTGACACTCTTAGATCAGGGTTTTAAACTGGCCCCCTGTATTCTAAACGGGTTCCTGTTTAGATCTCAAAGTGTTCACACTCAACTTATTTTTGTTTTTTCAGATACAATTAGAGGCATTACAGGCGACCAGATGTGCTTTAAAAATATCTGTATTTCATAATCCGGCCCTAGAAACTTAAAGTATAGGTGACTGAGGTTCTGTTCAGGTGTCAGAGTACTGAGACGGCCCATTTAGCACACCGACCAACCAGCACCTAACAAGCTCTGTGTTATTTCATGATTTGTGAGAACATACAGGAAATAAAACCAAATGCGGCAAATTATATTTTTCCAAATGTCACAAATGATGCAATATGTTGAAAAGCTACATATTTAAAATTGGACATTTACTGATTTATTTATTTATTTTTTATGTAGTAGGGGTTTTAGTTTGTGTTCTTCTGGACAATTGAATGAAACTAAAAGTTACACAAGTTCCCTGTAGTCACATGATTACATGTATAGCCCAGGTTAGCGGTCATAATCTGTCGTATTATGACCTTGTGGAAGAGTAAACAGCGTTAGCTTAGCATGATCTGCTCTAGGGCGTGAAACTGTGCTTTACCTACAGCCCAGTTACAATACAGAGGGGCCTTTTGAAAATCCACTGTCAATTTGGGAAAACTAGTGACTCCAAATGCTAAAATGCTTCAGTTTGTTTCAACTATTCTTTTAATATTAAAATAATGTTGCGTAGAAACTGATGCCAGCTCAGTTTCCCCTATAAGGATTATAGGGGAAACTGAAGGGAATCTATCTTTAATTTCAATCACCATATATTGATTTGATAGGAAATTAATTTAGGCTTTTCAGTGCTCTCGTCTTTCCTTTAGTGATCTGAATACAGGAGAAATGCCCCGATTTGTGGCTAGTTTCCAACCTTTGGGTTCTGTAAAGCTGCCGAATCTCTTCTGATTTGTCTTCTAGAAATTGAATCAACAACGATCAAAATGTTTTCTTTCTCGTGTTCCTGCTGTGAAAGCTGAGTCATCTTTCATATTACAGACTTATATTAGGGCTTTATTCCCAACTTTGGTGCCCAAAGGTTGGATATTCAAGAAAGAAAACTGCAAAACCGTGAATCGCCGAACAAGCAAATTAATCAGTACCAGCAGCCTGAATGAAAAGCCATCTTAGTTCAGTAGAATATGCAATTCCATCTTTGATACTGACTTTATTAATAAACACGTAGCTAACACTCAATACTTCTTGCTGTAACAACTTCCACACCAAAGAGTGTTGCTACTGCCATCTGGTGGCCTGTAGGTGTGCTGCATTCCCTGATAAAGCTGAATATCATCTGCTTCCAGTCACCAGTCTATTGCTTCGGGCATCTCTACACTGTAGTCGTAGGCTGATGTCCCAAATGACAGTTTCCCTCTGTGGCTGAAAGGCTAGAGCTATGCTAACGTTAGCACAACGAAAACTCTGGCGGGAACGTTTGGCGGCGCACTCGCTGGATTCTCAGCTCGGCACCCAGACTTGGAAGGGATCAGATCTGACAATCTACGTAGTAAAATTGCATTTAGGCGGACTTTAAAATGTTGTTGTTGTGAAATAAAAATGATGAACTCTGGATATATAAAAGTAAAATTACAATAAAATCTTCCAAGTTACGGGATCGAGGTATTTGTAAATAACACCCAACTAAAAGGAACTGAAACATTTCAGTTGTACGTGGAAGTAGCTCACTAAAGTGTTCTTTCTTTTTCTTTTCTTATTCACATGTCAATGCAAAAGCTCGCCATGCAACAGGATAAATGTATTCCATAAGATCACTTAAAAATAAATAAGAGCTCTTTCCAGCTTATTATTTTAGACTGATTCGCTCTTAGCGTTAGACTGTTGAAACATTTATTAGTTTTATTGAAAACAGCAGCCTTAAGACCCCGTCACTGCCACCAGCGGTTATTAATTAATAGCCGGGCATCAGAGGTGGCACGCTAGACAGGCTTTCCTGGTTATTAATAAAATAAATAAATACATTTTTTTAACCTTTGTGTCCTATAATGGTGTGTAGCATGGTTAGCGTTACTAACCGTAAACATTAGTCAGTATGTTTATTCCAAGAGGCTGCTAAAAAAAACTGTGCCAATTTGCTTCACTATGTTAAGCTTCCTATTATAAGTTGCTCCAACATTTTTTTTTTTTTGCTTGCTCTTACTTTATTAGAAACACTTCTGAGGTATCGAAGGTAGCGATACCTCAGAAGTAGCGATACTTCGCTGAACCCCCCTGGGTACAGTGATGGGGAGACTAGCTCATTGTGGGTGTGTCACACTGAAAATCAGCCAATAATAGTTGATTTCCTGGTGCGCTTCTAATCTAAACTGCATCAAGGGGAGAAAAAGTCCATTTGTAACATTTGCTTGAAGTACAGCTTCATAGATAAAACAAGTTTGGGCTTCTTGAGGACCTTGTTAAATTATGGCACCTTAATATTAAGAGTTATCGGTACTGAAAACAGGAACTGGGGACGTGTCAGCTTTAGAAGAAATTACCAAACCTTCATCGTTTGTCGTCATTCTAAAGAATCCGATGAATAGAGCTGGTTAGCCAGCAAACCTAATAATTCACTTTATTCGACTCCACCTACTAACGCTTTTGTTTCAGAAGGTGTTGTTGTTGGAGGAAACAAAATACCGGATGTCGAAGGTCATCAAAATCTTGGCAGATATGACTGAAACTGTGCTGTGAAGGGATTATAAACCATAAATGCAGGGAGTGAGAGTCGATCTCCATCACTCCGCGTTCTCATCTTTTACGAGAATCCAGCTGGAATATTTGAGTAGAAAGATTTCAGTTTGCAAGTAAACAGACGTCCGATGAGCGGTCTAAATTAGGGTGACGTTCGAGGGAAATCGGACTTGAAGAAATTCAGTTTTGGAGTCTGAGGAGCCCTCATCCACCTGCCTGTAGCTGGTGGATGACAGCGGGAGGGGCGCAGGACGAAGCTTGTCCTGGTCCAAACTCACTCCCTAGAGAAAAGGCAGCGAATCGAAAAATCTGTCGACTTCTGGCTGAAGTCTATAATTGCAGCGCCGTCTTTTGGCTTCAACGGCATCCCGAATAACTTGAGCCCCATGCAGTAAAAAAAAAGACCCGACTAATCTAAGCGCGGATGTTGTGTTTTGCCTCCTCCTGAAGTCTGTGATGCTTGCTTTTCTCCCCTCTTAATGTTTTTCTCTCCTGTCTCATAGCACAGCTACAGCTCAGCTGTGTCACAGCGACATGCTATGAACGGCTGTGCTGGGGTTTGTCATTGATATGCGAGCAGAAGGTTGTATGCATTAATTCCAGTCGCCGCAAATAACCGGGTGCAGTCCGAGCGCAGGCGCACCTATGTGGATTTAAGATTTACGGCAAATGTGGCGTGTTGGGAGGTTGCCCCCCCCTCCCAACGTTTAGTTGTGTTTGATCAACTAGACTGAACTGGGTGAGGTAATAAAAGTACCCAGTACCAAACTGTGACAGCGCAAGGTTGCAAGGAGTTTGATTATTTACGGACAAACTTATCCTCATACGCAGGTTTTTTGTTTCCTTGCTGTAGAAATTGTTTTTTGCATTTGCATGATTTGCTAAGGCAGTCCGCAGACGTTGTGATCTTTCCTGCTACTAATTTTCTTTTTTTTTATTCGACCTACTTGGATCACATTAGACGCTAACAAAGAGAGTGATGGAAACTGTGATTTGCTTTTCACTGGACCGTTAAATTTCCACAGCGCGTTTTTTAATAAGTGGGTTAGCTGTCACAGCTGCTTGTTTTCTAACTCTGAAATATCTCTGTCACCTGTAGCTGGCTCTGTGTTTAGCCCTAAAGACCCTCCACCCGGCGCGGTTGGGGGCTTGCCCACCTCCAACCATCACGACGCGTGGAGCCGTCTGCACGGTGGTTCTTCGGGGTTCCCCGGGGCTCCCTGGATTAAAGCAGCGGACAAAAGGGACGAGAGGGACCGAGGGAAGGATATGGAGAGGAGAGACATGCCGCACATTAAGGACGAGAAGGACAGGTAAGCTGCGGATTTCACGAGTCGTTTGAAAGGACGCGCCAGGAGAGCCGGGCGACCGCTAAGGTGTTCAGTGAAATTTCCCACATTTGGCACGTCGCAACCGCAGGCCTCGGTTTGTTTTTTAATTGGATTATAAAGCACAGAGCAAGAGAAAGTAGTGCTTAGTTGTGACGAGGAAGGACAGCTGGGTCTCAAAGGCAAATAAAGAGTCGAAAGCTTTGCAGAGCCGTCTTTTGCTGCGGTTGCATCTGCGATCTGTTTGGGTAAATGAGGGTTTACTGAATGCAGTTTTCTTAGTGGATTTTTTTATTTTATTTTTGTGGGTGTAAAAATCAAGTTTTATGATTTCTCTGTTTAAAAAAAATAAATTAAAATAGGGTTGGACGATATAGAAAAAAAGTATATTGATAAAATAGAAATCATATTGCATCGATATCGATAACTATCAACAAATTCAAAACATATATTTTAAGTGCAGCCCTGGCCATTTTTATCCTGTTGCTGAGCAACATGTTTTAGATACAGAACAAACACTGAATTCAAACTCAACCAATTATTCAGCCAACTTTTTTACCAAAACTGCAAGTTTATAAAAAGAAAAAAAGAACACATGCTCTCTGAACTCTCTGAAAGGGGCGGAGCTTAGTTCCTGGGTCTGCGTTTATGATTGGTTGGGAGGATGTAATGTTAATCTATATGGCTAGAATGCAAAAGGAAGGAGAACTGTTCTTCTAATGAACTTTTTATTGTTGTTTTTTTACTATATCATCGATAAACGTCTATCGATCGATATATACTGTTATTGAATTATCGTCCAGCCCTAATTAAAAAACACATTGAAGTAATAATGAGCCAGATGAAGAGAAAAGGGGGTTAAGTACTCCAAAGGCTCTGATTTATTTATTTTCTGTTTTTATATACAAAATAATGAGGGACCTGTTTTGTAATCAGTTTTTTTTTTTTACAGTCGCCACAGTTTGACCTTTGCCCTCCTTGCTTTGCAGAGACAGTTTGGTGTACGGCCGGCAGCCTGTGAGAATGTCTCCGGTGGGTCTCCCCTTCAAGCCCCGCAGTAGCACCCCGGTCAGCCACATCAACGGCCACAGCAGCGCCCTGGGAGCGAGCGGCGCAGCCATGGAGGACCTGACCAGGGGCTTAAACAGAGACCGCGAGCGGGACAGAGATGGAGACAAGAGGCCGTTGCCCTCAATGTCCTCCAGGGGTCCTCTGGTGTCGTCGTCTTTAGTAGCAGACAGGGACAGGCCGCGGTCGTCTTCGTCCTCCGTGCTGGCGACTCCGCCTCCCTCGCACCGCTCCATACCGTCTCCCATGGACCTCTATCCCCGCTCCCAAGCCCAGGCGGCACAGAACCTCCACAACGATCATTCCCAAAGAGACGGTAACCTCCCCGCTTCCTCCGCAGCGTCCTCCTCCGTGTCTTCTTTGTCCCACGGCAAGAAGTCCGACCGCACCACGACGCCCGTGTCCAAATCCGCCCTGCTCCTGCCGCCGGTTAAAGTCAAGGAGGAGAGGAAAGAGGAGCCGGAGCACATCCCCATCACCCTGCCGCCTCCGGCGCCCAGCCACACCTTCGACCGCCCCAACAGCCATCCACACCACCCCAGTTCTGGCACCCCGTCATCTTGCTCCTTGTCCCTGACTCCGACTCCTGGCGTCCCCCTCCCACCGCATACACCCAACCCTCCTCCCCAGCTCCCGATGCTGGACCGCTCCAGGGCGATCGAAGCGATCCTGGGGAGCCCGGCGGGGATGGCGGGACTGATGGTGGGCTCGGCGGGAGAGCGGTTTTCACACGGACCTCCTCCGGGGCCGTCGCAGGGTCCGCACAGCTTCCCCTGGGACCCCTGGATGGCTCACCAGCAGCACCAGCAGCATCAGCAGCAGCAGAGGGAGGCCATGGCACTTCGCTCGGATCCACACCTGGCCCTGAGATCCGATCCGCATCTAATGCGTCTTTTCCAACATCAGAGGCACATCATGGAAGCAGAGAGGGCGGCGGCCATCGCTGCGGCGGCCGTGGCCGGACCTCAGCACCCTCCCACGTCTACCTCCGCCGCCTCCTCCGGTGTCCGCCCGGAGTTCGGCCACATGTCCTTTCACCGCGGGCTGTTAAACGAGGAGCGGAGAGCCCAGATGCTAAGGGAAATGGAGGGCCCTCCCTACTTTGCCATGCTCCCTCACAATTCTCATCTGTTGAGCCCCTCCCACGCCGCAGCCGCCGCCGCGGCCGCCGCTCACCTGGATCAGCTCCACCCCGACCTTCTCTCTCACTCGCTGCCGTCAGGAGCCGGGGGTCCCTCCCAGCACCACCCTAACCTCTACTCCCGTCTAGGTTCCATCAACCCACACCCCATGTCCAACGGCATCCTCGCAAAGGATCTGCTGGGGGCTCTGCCGGTGGGGGCGCCGCCGCCGCTCATCCCGTCCATCGCCAGCCGCTCGGCCACGCCGCCCCGCGCTTCCAGACTGGGAGGGCCAGGTGAGCTGGCGCTGTACAGCACCCACAAAGACGGGGAGTCCAGATAGTACTGGGACTACACTGGAGGAGACGAAGGGAAATGTCAGGATCACTGTGCTGCTCTAAAACTGCCCCCCCCCCCCTTTTTTTTTCCTCCTGCAGACTACTAAAGCCCTGCCTTCCCAGTTACACAACCAGACCGGCTCCAGCCGTCACACACGTTTAAAGCAAAGACAACAAGAACGAGAAGAAAAAGAAAAAAAACAGAGTGAACTTGACTGGCTGGAGCTGACTGGATGAAATCAAAAAGACTTGGAATATGCTCAGTGGTTTATCAGTGCAATTTAAAGGTACATGGTTTCTGTGCATCCTTGATGTGTTCTTGTTTTATATGGACTGGCGGTAATTAGTGCTCAGATTTGAAAGCTGCAGGAAGAGGCAGAGGACAGCGTTATTTTGTTTGTTTTTTTTACTTTTATTTTCTCATTTATCAGGTGAATTTTTTTAATTCATGCTCTTAGGCAAGCCTTTTTCAAGGTGGATTGGGATTGATCTCCTTTAAAGACGTTCGTCCTTAACTTGGTTAACTTATAAGATCTCTTCATGCCCTCTTCAACTTAAACCAGGTATTTTTACATGGGTTGTTTAGAGAGAGAGGAAAAAAAAAAAGGTAAAGTGGTGTTTTTTTTTTTTTTTTGTTCTTGTTTCCTTTTTTTTCTGCACCCCTCATCATGAGCAGATTTGCTGGTGAGACCACCGATTCTGATCTGTAAGCATCTTACCTCAGTTTACCGCTTGGCCCCGGTCTTTCCTCGTAACGAGACGCGTCCACGTTCCGCTGGCGTCTCCTGTCGAAACGGACTGTGCCACGCCCGTGTGAGGGCAACGCGGCGTTTTTAGAGCTTCCTGTAACTGTTCTCCCAGTTTCCTCTAAATCTGTAAGAGCAGGTCCAGATTATAGTAGTTTAGAGAAATTGCCTTTGTAATTATTATACTTAACATTAATTATCTTCTATAATAATAAATATATTCATTGTTATGTTATTTGTCTTCGTTTTGGTTACCAACCAGCACTCTTTTCCCCCCTAGGTAGGAAAAAGGCTTGCTTCATGGACCGCTTTTTAAATGCTTGTGAACATTAAGCCTTATCCATTGCAACCTCTGGCCTCTGCAAGGAACTGAGCTGCGATTATTAAGCTGAGAGCAAAGTTTGCCTGTGACTCACTGGTTATGTGCTATCTGTTGGGACCGCGGGAGCCTTGTATATTGAACTGTCGAGTTGGTTCGTCAACGCAAAAAAATAAATTATATACACGGATTAGTGGGACGTCTGCTGAGAAAGTGAAAAAAAAAAAAAAAAAAAAAACGGGAAAAAAAAACATTTAAAAATATAGAGACTGGTGTCAAAAGGCAATTAGAGACGGTGGATATCCTGAGAGGGGGGGAAAAGACTGGGTCGATTATTTTAATATGACCGTTTTATACCTTTCAAACCCTCCCCTAGAGACCACAAAGAATAATTATTAAATGAATTGTTGTCTACTCTGTTGTGTGAGTCTTTTGTTCGGAAGCTTGGCGTGAACTACATAAAAAAATAATACACAGAGAGTGAATCTGCAGGATGGATGAATAGAAAAAGAATCACAATGAATTAGACTGTCAAAAGAAAATTGGATTTCTGTTCAGTTGAAGGAGTCAGACCTGTTCATTACACACGGCAATATGTTTGAAGTTTTGTTAATATGAGGCTAACGAAAACCCGAAATTCAGTTTCCCATTAAATGGGAATATTACAGAAGACCAATAAAACATTTTTTTTTTTTTTTTAACACAGAAATGTGAGTTTCCTAAAGAGTGCCCATGATGCTGCTGTACTGTCCTGTTACATGTATTGTCACAGCATGGAGGTGATCAGGAAGCCGGGATCACTTCTATTGAGGCCTTCAGCGTTTCTGCACTTTTGGCTCTGGTGCCTCTTTTTGTACCACACTTTTTCCTTTCACTAAACTTTCCATTGATTTAACTGGATGCAGCTCCGTTAACAGATGCCTTCCTCACCTTTGGGGGGGTTACCTCATTGTGAGCGCTGTTTAATGGACAATCCGCAACAATCTTCAGGATTGTACACAGAATGACTTATCTTTATTAAAAGTCCATTTTATTGAACTTAAATTAGCTTTAAGCCACAATGACTAAACCTGACTAATAAATGCTTGAAAAATTTAAATGAAATAAATCCATTATGTATGAGTTTCGGTTTTGAATTAAAATACAAAAATAAACACATTTTACATGAATTCAGATGCACGTGTAAATGCATACCCCTCTAAGTGCCCATTTGTATTTTTTTTTCCTAAATCAAGTATTCAGAATAAGCAACTTTCAAAACAAATGTCCCTGTCCACCGATACAGATTTAAACCAAGTGATGACTCGGCTTTGAAAAACATATTTAAAAATCAATGTTTTGAATACTTTCTTGAGTCTTTTTGAATATAAATTGTCAAATGGGGTCATATATACCCACCCTTTTAAATATAAATACAGTATTTAGATATTGTCAGGTAATTATTTTTTTCTTTATATAGGATTTTGGACTTTTGAAGACCAACCAAGTGCTCAAAATGTAACTGACCAAATAAAAAAGTGCATTTAAAAGCTTAATTTTAACTCTTATTTCTCTTTTTGAAGAATGAAAAAGGAGTTATTCCTGGTTTTATATCTATCCCCAAATCTCCAGATAGTTATCTGACAAAGTATAAAGGAATTGTGTCAAAAATGTAATAAAACCTTAGTTTATGTAGCTTTCACTTTATACATTTGTATAATTTGTGTGACTTCCAGCATCATTTACTGTTTATGCCTTGATAATTAAATTTCAGAAATGCTGCTTAGAAACTTTACAACTATCATTGTTATAGAAGAGAAACAACATTGGTCTGAGGGCTGAACTTTGAGCAATCCCTTATGAAACTTAAAGCTCTGTTGTTTATTTCAAACCATTAAAATATATATATTTTCATTTATATTCGACCCAAAACAGTGCTCCTCCTCACTTCACTGCTGCGTTTGCTCAAAAACACCGATTCAGATTATTCAGTTATTTCCTCAGTCTAGGGTTTCTGCAGAGCCCACTAATGATGCGTTCATTCTAGTCAGGCATGCTCAACAATGGTTAAATAAATTAAAGCAGATGGTGTTTCTTTAAACTAACATGTTCCTCGGTTTATTTGTCACTCACACGGTATCAGTTGGATGTTACATCAGAGCCTTTCCAAGCTTTAATGGAGCTCCTGAGTGTTATTAAATCTATGGGCCAACCAAAACACGTTTGTTTGTTTTTTCCCCCTCTGCTTTTTGTGCCTTACCGATTAATCTTTGCAAGACAACCATTTTTATAGCTCACTATTGAGGAAGAGGAATATAATAAGCCATCAGGAAATATACAGTAAGAAAAAACATAACCCTTCTTGTTTATGTCTGTTTTCTATGTTGTGATATTTTAATAAAACTTGGGGATGGTGTCCTTCCCAAGTTTTACATTTTATGCAACGTATGAAATATTCACTCATTCTTTATTTTTGTAATTTATGATGCACCATATGCATAATGTTTAGTAAACAAAAGTTTAAACTGGGTTTTGCATAACTTTTCCCCAAAACAATCTTGCATATCCTCTTCCTGAGAGTGAAAAGACGACCCTGCTTAACTTTAGGGTGCACATGGTAAATAACTGGGGGCTTTTGGAGCCCCAGACTAAAACGCTGATTTCTTGACATGATGCTTTTCCTCAGAAAAAGAGTGATTTTATGATCTGTGTCACGGGCGTTCATTTTTCCAATCCTGGCTAATTTTAAGTAATTAGTCCTAATTTCTATACTTTAGGTAAACATTTTAAAAAGATGGAAAGTAAAGCCTGGATAGAGGTGGAGCAGCTGTGGTAAGTTTTTATGTGGCCCTTTTTGGTAACCAATGAAGTAGAAAGCATCCGACTTGTCTAAGCTTGCCCGTTGAATCCGGTCTAAAACAAGTGAATCGTATAAATTAAGGGGAGCTGGTCTCAACAAAGATTTTTGTAACCTGCCAAAGAATATTCAGATTTCAAAATAGCTTTGAAATCCTGATATGGATCAAGTCCTTGTTTCTGTGCCTGAAAAAAATCACAAAGCAAATCCTGGAGGCCTATGATGCAAGAGGAGACCCTGGTTGAAAATGGACTATTATCTATTGTAACATGTCAGGAAGTCATAATGTGTTTCAAAAATGTATTTGTTTCATAAATTTGGTTATACAGATTGATATACTTAGTGCTCCTTTCTGTTAAATTTACTCAATATGGCCTACAGGTAGTGAAAGCCTAAACTTTTGTTTCTTAAAATGTTGAAACATTACATAGGACAAATGAATATATATATATATATATATATATATATATATATATATATATATATATATATATATATATATATATATATATATATATATATATATATCAAAGAGTAATGTTATGACCTACATAATCATGGAGAAAAAAAACTGCTGACCTGTCTATCCAGCAGTCAATGACACCCTCCACAAGAGGGTAAGTCGTTAAAGGTGATTGCCAAATATGGCTGTTTAAGCACTATATTTAAGTATATTAAAGGAAAGTTTACTAGAAGGTACAAGTTTTTGAACAAAGTGGTACAAAAAGAAGAGTTATTGTCGCTGTCTTTAAAGGGTTGTGAGCTCCAAAATAACACTACCCGCAGACGTTTCCAGGACATGGTCAGGTGGTGCATTCCTTGTGTTTAGCTCTTGTCTTATGGGTAATTTTCATTAGATTTAGTTTATTGGGATATTAGAACATTACATAGATAAATGAAAAATGTTTTTGTAACAGAAATTACTTTGACAGGGGACAAGATGGGTCTGGCTGAAGTACAGAAGGGAGAGACGAGTACTTTTAATTTTTCTTGACTGCATCACAAGCAGCCTACTGAAAATAATATTTATTTTTTATGTACCATAAAGTACATTACTTGGTGTGGGCTAGTTTAGTATGAATTGCTGCATTAATCCAGTATGCCATGGAGGTGAAGCCTATGGCTCTGCTTAGGTGTAAGTAACTCAGATTGATTTAATAGCTCTTAGCTCATCTACGTTGCTGTCTCTGGTGTCTCATCCCCCCCATGTCAATATTCCATAGATTGTATTTTCTTCTTTTTGTGGACTTATCTCTATTAAACTTACCATTTAAAGCCAGCTTCTTCATCAATTATTTTTTTGCCTGGGTGTCTGTTTGCTGAACGACTCTCACCAGTTTTTCCCATTTCAATGTATCAAAAATTATTTCTTTATGGGTGTTAATAGCAATAATAATATTCCAATAGTCTAAAAAGCGGAAATTTAGGTTTCTATTAGCTGTGAGCCAAGACTAACAGAAATAAATGACTGAAGTATGTCACTGTGTATAATTATGCTTTATACTATATTCGTCTTAACGCATTAAAATAAACGTTTTCATTCATTTAGACGTGCATGTATGTGGTAATTTTAGTTTCTGCTACTCCCTGACATAAATAAATAATTGAATAAAAAATATGTAATTACTACAACTAATTTTAAATGAATTTTCTTAGTCTCACTAGCAAAGCTCCTATAAACTGGGGGTAGGGCGACTATTGTTGTGGGATTCCTGCCTTTGTGTTGAATACAGCCAGGCATCTCTGCATAATTTCTAAACTGTTTGGAAATTAAACACGCAGCAGAAAGCAAACGATTTTCACACCCTTTAACATTTCATACACGAATACAAAACGGCTCCTTATTGCAAAACGTTAGCACCTTAAGAGAAAGAAAGACGATTGTTACTGTGGGATCCTACGTTAATGTTTGAATTCTCGTTGCGACTTATATAAAAAAAATATACCCGAATTTATTAAATTGCAATAATTCGTCAGGTACGGGCGTAAACGCGTTTTAGTGTAACGCAGATGCTCAACCACACCGGTAAAATAATTCGCACTGTTGTAAAGACTTGCGTTTCCAGATTTCAAGTGGCGCGCTTGACACTATCTCGCGAGATTACGGAGTGTTGTGTACTTTGTCAGCAGCAGCGCTCCGCCACCATTTCGCTGCGTAAAGTCTCCTCCCCGCGACCGCTACATTCTGCGCCGAAACCCAGTCTCTCCCGCTCCGGATTTTAACTTCTTCCCACAGTCCTAGGTCTACCTCGTTGGGTACCGAGAGCCAGTTTGGACTGCCGGCATCACGGATTGAGTACGATTTTGCGCGGATGACGGCTCCTTCAGCGAGAATTTAGTAAAAGAAAATCAGTCGGAAATTTCAGGTAGGTGGGAACTTAAGATGGCGGCCTTGAGAGGGAGGGGGCAAGGAGGAAGTAATGGGGGGACCCGAGGGGTGCTGAAACGAACGACAGGACGTTACTAGGCTACGTTTGACTTAGTGGTACATTTCAAAGGAACTGCATTCACGGTCTTTTAGCAATGCACAACAACATGCTTTCACCCAAACCGATAACACTAATAAAGGCAACCGTAGCGCATTGTAACAAAATTAATTTGTATTGAAGTCAAGATTCGGTGAGGAGACGTTGCTAACCCCCCTCGAATCCCCCCCGCATGGTCAATGCAAAATTTATGTGAAACTTTATTATAGCGTTTTATATTATTATGTCCGTTTCGATTTAAGAATACATTTTTAATCTTTAAAAATAAGTTTGTAAATATTGTTAATTTTCGAGAGAGGTTTGACCCCACGCAGTGACGTCACATGCGACCCCACTCCCTCCTCCTTCTGTTTTACGTGCACAAGCGGGTTTAATAAGACTTTTTTGGGTGTTTTTTTTTCGTTGTTGTAATTTATCAGACGTATAGGCTTCAATGGGCTGTGTCTGAACCCGAGCATTACATAACGAACAGCGAGAGAATAGGGGCGCCTGCGCATTAAATGATCGCACCCTACCAACTCTTTCAGCTTTGCTAGTTAGCAGCTTGCTTTCCCTTTTTCGCGCAGCACAACCCGCTGTTTATTGTAGAGGCTAGCGTTAGCTAGCTAACCGGTAACGATAGGCGTCTACAGCTCTTTCTTTTTTTTTAAATGACGAGAACAGCTCCGATCACTCTCGGACGGGAAGCAAAAGTCCGATTCGTGGATCACATGATCGGCGGAACCGGTGCTCGCAGACAAACCCGCTGGCTAAACGGGTTACATATCTTTTTTTTTTTTTTTAGCACGGTGGATCCGGGTACATGTGGCGAGGAGGAAACGTTACCGAAATCAAAGATTGAATGACTCGAGGCCCGGCTGCGCGCGCTGAGCCACCGGCTTTTTTAGCCCGTGAAGAGAGCGCGCGTGCTGCAGAATTCCCAGCTGCTTCCTGTGGGCGACTGCAGCACGTTCAACTTGGAGCTGCTGCTCCGGTTTTTTATTACTGCTGCAACATTACCCAGTCAGACACAGCGACTTTTAGACTGAACTGGAGCAAGGAGTTGTCCAGTCTTAGCAGTGAGGTTGCTCCCTACTGACGTGGTACACCCCCCCCCCCCCCAAAAAAAGACAATAACACACACACACACAGTGACATTAGTGTTGTTTTTATAAATTCATCATCTAATAAAGCTACTGGTTTCATGTGCCTTAAAGTTTTTGTAAGACATGGCCAGACGTGAGCCACAAAGAATCACCTAAATAATATATTTTCTAAATTCCATGTTTTGCATGTAAACATACTCAAAAGGGCATAAAAAGTTTTCATGAGGTGGGTGCAATTTTGGATAAATTCCCTTCAGCGTTTTATATTTTTGCCAAAGCTCAAGTAGGATGCTTGGTAAAGTGTTCTTTTTTTCTTCTTTTTTTTTTTTAAATGACACTATATCGCCAAAGGTGTTGGGTCAGTCATCCATAACAATGATCCCAGGTGTTCCTTACACTTCCCTCGCCCCAGGTGTGTAAAGTCCAGCTCCTCCTCATGCTGACTGTTTCTACAAACAACTGTAAAGGAGTGTCGTTATAGGATGCCACCTGTGCAGTAAGTCCAATCAGGAGATTTCCATGCTGGTAGATGTTCCACAGACAGCTGTTGGTGGTGTTTCAATCAAAATGGAAGTGATTGGGAACGTCAGCAACTTAACCGTGAGGTGGTAGGCCATGTAAAGTAAAGTTGCACTGTGGCCAGCTGAGGGACCCAGAGGTCACAGGTTTTCTCCAGGTCTGTAGCTGCAGACCTTCAAACTTTGGTCCTCAGGTTAGGTTGAGCTGGGTATAGAAGTGAATGGCATGGGTTTCCATGACTGAACAGGTGCAGTGAAGCACCGGAAGCAAGGCAGTGTGTCAGATGCAGTTGTGTAGAGTCCGCCATGCTCCCAGCTTTGAGGGAACGGTTTGGGAATGATCCCTTTGGTGTTGAAGAACTTGACTGTCCTGCACAGAGTACTGATGCCCCACTCCAGGTGAACACTTGTAGGATAATTTAAAGAGGAGACGACATTATCTGACCTTACAAAATGCTTTTCTGGACAAAATGGTCCGAAATTCACATGAAAACACTCTTAAATCTTGTGGGAAAGCCTCCTCAGAAGAGTTGAATATGTTTATAGCTAGAAAGGGCAGCTTGGAGCCATCCTCAGCAGTAACATCATGTACAGCTTACTTCCTAGTTCACTTCTGCTCTGAATTTTAAGCACTCTTTGAAGCAAAGAGCGTATAAAGGTTGTCCGTAAACATGCAACCTGCACTGATGTGACTGGTTGGTAATTTAACCTCTAACATTTAGTTTTCTGGTGGTTCCAGTTAGCTGTGTTAGGACAAAACCTACAGGAAGAACCAAATCTGCATTGTTGGGCGTGGCGCCTCTCATCGTCTTTACAGCACTCCTTAGATTCTCTGTGGGCTTCAGTTCAGCCCAGTCTGCTGGCCAATCGGGCACAGGAACACTACGGTCAATGAACCGGCTTTTGGTACCTTTGGCTGTGTGGGCAGGTGCCAAGTCCTGCATCGGAGATTCTGTGCCTCTCCCTTATTTCTACAGACTCTGGGATCTTGAATTCCAAATAAATCGCAAATTTAACTTTCATTTGATAAGAGGGCTTTGAACCTCTGAACAACAGCCCAGTTCTTTTTTCTCCTTAGTCCAGGATGTCTCTGTTTAATCTCCCAAGGCTGCTGTTCTCCCCATTGCTGGTTCACTTTTTACTATTGCACTTTTTCCTTCCACTCAATTTTCTATGAATGTGCTTGCATACAGCACTCTAAACAAGCGCCTTCTTTGGCAAAGATCCTTTCTAGCTTAACCTCCTTGTGGAGGTTTTCAGTGACTGTCTTCTGGACCGTTTAAAGGTTCAGGAGACTAGGGCTGTACGATTTATGGCAAAAATCTAAATTTGCGATTTAATTTTGACTTTTTGCTGCATTGACCAGAAGCAACAAAAATGCCGTGTAGATAAAGATGTTTTGAAAAAAGAAATTCAACTGTTTTTATTAATCAAAATATTCTTATTCAAGAGAACCGCTTGTTGAGTTGGACATCAATCCTTGTTGAACATAAAGGGCAACCAACAAACAAGTCTGTGTATTTAACAGTTTGACCGGTTCTTAATGCTGTGGTGAGATTCCTGAAAGTTTCTGATAAAAACGTATTGATTATATGAACTCTAAAACAAGTAATAAAATTAGATTATCTCACTGCTGCAGCTCTCTTCCCTTCCATTTGGAGGAAAAACCCACTTTAAACATATTACCGACATCTAAAGGACGCTTTTGATCCATTCATTGTTACGTGGCCAATAACTGCGTCTTTTAAAATTGTGATTATATTAGTAATGCGATTAATTGTCCTGCCCTACAGGAAACCTTTGCAGGTGTTTTGAGTAATTTAGCTCGTTAAGCTAACACTGAGTTTCACAATAGTAAAATTTTCTCAGGTGCTAAATTTTGGTTTTTCATTATCTATTAGCCATTAGAGATGCACCGACCTGATACCCAGATCGGATATGGAAACATTTCAAAAGCCCGCCTGCAACATTCAATATCTGCAACACTAAAATTGTGGTGGGGGTGACAAAGTTGGTAAATTTAACACCACAAACATTGCAAGGTGTACGGTTCATTCATTTAACCGTGGTGCCCAGGTAGTGGATTGGATCAGAAAACACTGGACTGGTGCGTCCCTATTGGCCATAATCATCAAACATTACAAGAAATCAATGCTTAAAATATTTAAGGTTCTCTTTCTGAACAGGGAGACACTTTTTTTGTTTTTGTTTTTACAGCATTCTAGTTTTCTGAGCTGCGTCCGTACTGTGGATCCTCATGTGGATTTTCAGCATTGCAGAAACCAGCGGACCCGAAGCCACAAGGGAGCACACATCCACTGACCTAAATTAAATTTTTAGGCCGAGTCACTTCACCGAGGGTCATTCCTGCTTCTTTTACCTGCCACTTAATTCAGGTGGTTAAAATAGCCAATAGAAAATGGGCGTCTCCTCCAAAAATCTGATGCGTCAGTAATTCGCATCGAGTCCTTCTGTGCAAATGCAAACTGTCGGTGCATCTCAATTAATGAGGTGGATTTATTTCAGTAACCCAACTCTAAAAGTGAAACTCATATATAGACCAGTGATCGTGGTGTAGGTTAAAAATAAATCGATTTTAAAGATTGACGCTCTAGGGCTGGGCGATAAATCGATTTAATCGATTAATTCAAATTTACAATTCTTTAAGATTTCATTTTTGGAAAATCTGGATTTTATTTTGCCAATACACTCATTGGGTTTCCATGAAGAGAACAGCATGTGATGCTGAATATATGTTTAGGCAAATATATTGTCAAAATATTGTTAAGTGGAAACTTTTTTTTTACCATAATACGAGGTACTTCATTTACTTATTTACTTTTTTTTTAAACTTAGTTTGAAGTTCACAAGTGTAGTGAAGCCTGTTCTTAGCTCGATGTGTAATACCACTAGCAGCTAATGTTTTGTTATATTTTCATTGTTTATAATGGCACGGCTGCCATCTTGTTTTACAAACATGTTTCACAGCTTGTATTTAGTTGCACTTTGAATTCAGGTCAACTCCCTGACGAAATGGTTTACATAAAAGCAAGGTTTTAAAATAATTTCTTTAATTTCTTTTTATGAAACAAAAAGGAGGAAAAAAATCGATTAATCGGATTTGGTATGATAAAATCGGAGATTTATTTTTTAATCCATATCGCCCAGCCCTATGACGCTCACAGCTAAAGAAGTAAAAAATTCAGGTTCTTAGAAAACCAAAATTACACGAGACCAATGAAAAAAAAAACAAGATTTACTCAATAATTAGGCAGATTGCTGACTTTACCGTTTTCCAGCAGGCTTTAATTGACACGCTCCACATGAAGGGCAATGGTTTGTACTCCTTGTACTGTGAAGTCACGTCTTCCCAGCTGGAAACACCAGAACCGCCCCTGAAGTTGTAACTTCACTCAGCTCCGGTCTGAAAAATGTATCCTAGCCCCCTCCATTCCTGTTTAATCAGAACCATGTCACAGATCAGCAGTGGGAAGAGCAACGGAGTGTTTCACAACAGCTGCTAATTGTGAAATATAGTCGATATATAATTTACTCTGCTTCTTTTTTCACTTCCTCAGAACATGTGGAAGGGATCCTAATTTCAGCATCCTGGAAGTAGAAAGCACAGAAGACCTGTGTCTCACACCACAGACAGGTAAGACGTCGCTTTGTGTACAACAGCCAATCAGATCAAGCCCTGCGTTTAATCTCTCTTCTCGCTCAAACGCCTCAGAAGGTCCGCGGGATCAAACGCCATCGCCGTCTTGCGTGAAGGTGTCTGCAGGTTTTTACGGCGTGGCGTTTTGTTTGGGTTCAGACCGCCTGCTGAATCACAGGATGCGAGTTTGTGTTGAGCAACGCAAACTTCAGCTGCATGCCTTGGACAGAAAGCAGGGGAGGACTACAGTTAGGTCACTCTGTTGGGTTTCTGGTTATTTAAACACACGCAGGCTTGAAAATGGCTGAAATGATTCTGACAGCTGGTTTGAGACTAAGAAATAAAATAAAAAAAATCACGCTGACTGCTCACATAGCCGCCAAACATTTTTTTTGTTGACGTTTTATCCTATTATAATGATTTACAATTTAGGTTTTTGATGGCTTAACAGAAATTATTTTTATAAATATTTTTTTCTGTTTTCGGCGTAACTTACCCGCTTAGACTTTTTTTCTCGAATTGCGTCGTTACACCTTGATGTATTTTATGTGGTAGACCAACACCAAGTAATGCATAATAATGCAGCGGAAAGGAAATCATACATGGTTTTTAACCGCTTTAAAAGCAGAACATGTTTTAATTCACCCGCACTTACTGTGATGGAGCTAAATAAGATTAAGTACAACGTATTGCCTTTAGGAGTTCACTAAGTAGTAAATAGAGTTCTTTGGCGATTAATTAAATTTAAAGGTGCATAGCCACGTTATTTGACTTGTTTTTATTTGTACGTCAGTAGCAAAGATTATCACGTCCTGCTGACGTATTAGTTGTCATTTTGGTGTTTTGTGCTTCGTTTTTGTTAGTAATTAAAGCCTTTAGTGTTGAATTGCAGAGAGTCATGCTCGGTCCAGCATTATTTAATGCTGTTTTAATTATGTAAGCAAACCGGCATTGTGACAGTTCTGTGGTACTGTCGCTAGATGGCGCCACATCTGTTTATACCCGCTAATCGCGCCCAGTGCTGGGGCTATTTATACCCGCAAAAAACCCCCACCATCAAACATTATCAGGATGGACGCTCGGTCTATATAACTTTGTTTTATCATGAGCAAACGGTTTTTGTTCTTTTTTTTTTAGCATACTACGTGGCTATAGACCTTTAAAACTGGGCATCATAATAAAGGGTCAAATTGCCATAATGATCACAACGTCAGCATGTATGAAACTGATCTCACCGGGCAGCTTGAATGCAATATTTGCTAACAATAGAGGATGTTCCCCCTTCTAACTGGACAATAATCCTAAACATCTAACCAGAGATACAATGTATGTTTGTTAGAATGGCTCATTCAAAGCTCAGACCTTTCCCAGTTGGAAATTTGAAAAGCCAGTTCAAAGATGCTTAAAGATCCAGTCTGATGGACTATTTTGGATAGAAATATGTGCTGAGATCCCCAGAATAGTAAAGCTGGTAGAGAATAGAAACTTGAGCGTGTAATCACAGCAAAAGGTGGTTCTCATAGACTGACATAGACAACTTTATTGTCACTTTGTATGTACAGAGTGCATACAGAACGACATTTCGTTGCATACAGCTTGCAACAGTGTAGTGAGATTCCAGGTGGAATAAGGCAACATTACAATATAAAGTGCAACAGTAATCAAACAATGTAAACAATGCAGGAGAAAAACAGTGTGCAGGAGAATGTTCGGACCTGGGTGGCTGAATACAAATGCACATCACAGTTTTCAGATTTTTATTTGTAGAAACAGTCGAAATCTACTTTATTTCCCAGTTTTGTGCACAAAAACAAGGAATTTGACTTCAGTTCCATCCATCCATTAATTTTCTAACACGTCTATCCCTGCTGGGGTCTCTGGTGTTTATCTCCAGCTGCCAATGGGCGAGAGGCGGGGTACACCCTGGACAGGTCCCAGTCCATCGCAGGACTTCAGTTCCAGTAAATTAATGCATTTTATAGATAGAAGAATAAGACAAACAATCGTCTAACCATGTATTCATTTCCATTCACTTCACAATTATTCTGTGATCCGGTCAATGTTGTAACGTGGTTGGGATTTGACAAACTGTGCAAAGTGGGTGTGAGTATTTTTTACAAGCTATTGTATAGGAACGGTTCAACAGCAGAACTTGGTGGCATCTTGGAGAGACGATGCAGTGGTCAGAGTCAGGTCTCCTTGAGCAGGAGCACGTGTAAACGCATGACTCCAGGGTAGGAGAGGACCGATCTAAATCAGTCTGACTGGCGTCGCTAACGTCTCGTATCTCCGCTCTCCACAGGTGCTTTGTGTGGCCGGAGCAGCTCAGAGGAAGGAAGATCTGGAGAGGAGGCGGAGCGGCAGCTCGCCTCCCCGGCTGTGGATGTGCTGGGTGCCAACCCCCAGGCTGCACAGAATGTGGCTGGGGAGTCGCCTCGGCATGCCCCGCAGCCGGTCGCAGCTGCTCCCTGCCCAGCCCCCCCGCTCGCCAGTCCGTCCGCCGTGCCGCTGCCAGGCTGCAACTCCGCGCTCCTCGCCATGGAGAGCACCCCTCCGAACACTTTGCCTGGGACGCTCCCGTGCAGCGACGTTAAGGCCGTCATCTCACAGGAGGTCCTCTCTGAGGAGACCCCGTCTGACGCCAGGAGCTCTTTGCCGGCGTCGCTCACCGAGGATGCCGGGATGCAGAGTCTTCCCGTCCCCACGCCTCTCTCCTCACAGGTTGATAGCACAGTGGAAGAGCATCACTACGGGTCACAAACTATTAAAGACAGAAGCCTCTCGAATAGTCAGGGATACCAGATTGAGCATCAGAGTCCTGGACCTGTGGTTGTTACAGAATACAAACCAGAGACTGGAAGCCTCTCAGGAGGAAATCTTCTCCTGCGCCCCAAATCTCAAATCTGCTTCACCGTCGCTTCTTCCTCTGGTTCCCAGTCAGGTGTTGGATTTAAAGTCCTGGAGCAGCCGGTCCTTACACCTCAGCGCAGCCACACAGGTCTGTCAGGGGTCGCGGAGGACTCAGACTCTCAGCTCCAAACTAAGCAAACTGACCCATCAGAAACACAACCTAAGGAGCCCAGCAAAACAAACTCTCTGGAGTCAGTCCAGACTTCCCTCCGCACAGAAACGCGACCTCACTCAGGCGCTCCTGACGCAAACAAAAGGGACGACGCCTCCTCCACCTCCCTGTCCTCTGACTTCAACGTGCTGCCGGAGCTCTCCTCACAGGAAAGCGCCTCAGGTCCCGCCGCGGGGCTAGTCGTCTCGCTGCAGGCGGGGACGCCGCACGCCTCAGACCAAGTCCCCCCGACGGAGACGTCGCTGATCGCCGAGATCCTGCGCTCGGGCGAGGCCCAAGAAATCGTGGTGGTCCGGGACGGCTGCGACTGGTCCGGCGTGCACCTGAACCAGAATTACCTGGTGCAGCGGGAAGACGGCACCGTCTGCCAGGCCGCCATCGTCAACCAGCTCTCTGCGGGGGAGCCGAAGCTGTACGAAGAGGGCGTCCAGACGAGGGTGGAGCTCCACTCTCAGCCCGTGGAGGTGTACGAGTTCTGCAGCCTGGTGGAGGAGGTGGCCGAGGAGACCATCTGCGTCGGCGGCAGCGCGCAGATCCCCCACTCGCCGGGCTACGAGGTGAACCTGTTCAACGCGCTGCTGGAGAACGCAGACGAGGACCTCGAGCCGTCTATTCACACGGACGCCGACACCATCATCATTTCCCAGGAGTCCCTGGGGTCGGCGGGCGATGACGCCCACAGCCTGTCCGTGCAGAACCCGAGGGTGGGGCAGCATCTGGTGTTAAACGCCGACCAGACTGTGGAAATGGCGCACACGGGCGGGGTGTGTTTACTTCAGGTGTCCGCGCTCACCTCCGACTCCTTCACTGTGGAGGAGAGCGACGTCACGACGCAAACCGGGGCGCCTTGTTCCCCGACCGGCCCGGTGGACCCGGGTGTGACGCAGGTGAGCGGTGCTGCTGCGCCTCAGCAACAGGAGGCGGCGCCGGCGGTCTCAGGCGGGGCCGCCGCCGTAACGGTGCACGTTTCCAGCGCCGCCAGCCCGGCCCCGGGGTTCACCGTCGTCAGCGCCGTCAAACCCGAGTTCTGCGTCTCTTCCCCGGACGGAACCAGAGTCAGCCTGGCTCTGACTCCGTCCGTCTCTGTGGTGTCCGCAGAGACGAAGCCGGCGGCGTTCTGCGCCACCCACTCCTCCGCCGTCGTGAGTCCAAAGCTGCTCCTGTTTAAGCCGGGGGAAACTCCTGTGCTGAAGCACCCCCCCTCCCTGCAGGCGAAGGTGTGCAGGCAGCAGAGCGTGGACGGCACGCCGGCCGGCGCCCACAGCTCTCTGGCTGCCGCCGTGTCTGAGGAGTGCCTTTCCCAGCCCGTCTCAGCCGGGGGCTCTGCGTTTGTGTCCGCCGCCAGTAAAGCAGCGGCTCCGGCTGCTGTCAAAGCCCAGCAGGCGGCGTCGGTCGCCCCTACAGCTTCACCCGGCAAATCCGAGGCCTTAACCGAAACGTCGGCGGCGCAGGCAGAGCCCCCCGGCGTCCCCCGACCCGTCACGCCTCCGACCTTTGAGGTGCTTCCTGCGGCCGAGGAGCGGGACGAGACGGAGCCGTTCCCCAACCCCAACGACTCCAACAGTTACCACGACGACGCGGAGGACGAGAGCGAGGACATGGACCAAGACCAGGACGAACAGGGAAGTGACATCCACGAGGCGGAACTGGGACACGTCAGCAGTCCAGAGGAAGACAGCGACGACGACCCGGACCCAGACAGGAGCGACATGACGACTCCCAGCTCTACGCTCAAGGTAGTTCAGCTGGCCGTTTGATCAGAAAGCTGCAGCCAGCGCAGTAATGACTAGAGATGTACCCATCTGGGCCCGTTAACCAGTGGTGTCAAAAGTACACACATTTGTTACTTAAGTAGAAGTATAGATACTGCGGTTTAAAAACACTCTGGTAAAAGTTGAAGTATCAACTTGACCTCTTTACTCAAGTAAAAGTGAAAAAGTATGTGCTCCAAAAACTACTTAAAGTATAAAAGTATAAAGTAACCTTTAAAAAAATGCCACTATATGAATTGAAAGCTTAATTTAAACACTGATTAGTTCTACATGTGGCCCAAGACACAACATAATCATTAACCCATTAGTCCAGGGCTGTCAAACTAATTTCTATATGGGGCCACTTTGGCATCATGAAGTCATTAAAAGGGCCGCTTGCATGTGTAGAGACGATACGTTTCATTTCATAATTTCATTCCAGTTCACACAGTAGTATAAACAATGCACAGTAACATAGAAGTAGCACTCTTAGGCCCAGTTTATACAGTTTATCTGCAAAAAAAAGTTGATATTAGGGTAAGTTACACTTACAGGAGGCACAGTTTTAGCCACTTTATACACTATAAAATGATATATGCCTTTTTTTTTGGCTCTCGAGGGCCGGGTAATTTACCTTGAAGGGCCAGATTTGGCCCGCGGGCCTTGAGTTTGACACCTGTGCATTAGTCAAAGACAAAGTCACTCAAGGAGCATGTTCTCTCTCAAACTTTATTGGAATTCAATTCCAAACAGAGGAGCCTGCAGAACTGCCAGAACATAAATGTGTGAGTTACATCAAATACGTGAGGTAAACTATACCCTTTGGTGCAAAAACATTCTATGTAGTTAAGAGAGAGACTATATAGCTAACCAATGAGTGTTTGCGTTATATGACTCATCCATTTACACCTAGTTCTCACTAGGTGTGGATGGCGCCAATGATCTGCATTGGATGGTGCACATTACGTGAAATAAATATTTATAAATTTTAAACTGAAGCCAAGAGTAACGAGTAAAATTTGTTTTAAAAATGTAAGGAATAGAAAGTACAGATACTTGTGTGAAAATGTAATGAGTAGAAGTAAGAAGTAGAAGGAAAAATAAGTAATGGAGTAAAGTATAGATACCTAAAAAGTGTCCTTCAGTACAGTAACGAAGTATTTGTACTTCGTTACTTGACACCTCTGCTGTTAACAGAGTGTCTGTCCTCATAACCATACAGAACGACAGTTTCCATTCTGCCCTTTAGTTCATTTATCAAACGAAGAGGGAGCAGAAACACAAAAGCTGTGTGTGGTAAAAACAAAAGCAGAAACCTTCATTTCCCACAATATTAACTAGTAAAAGCAGCGACCAGCCGCCGATAGAAGCGGAGAGTTTCAGCAGGTTTATGTTCATCGTTACGTCAGCTCTGAACCCAGAGAAGCAACCGGGGCGGCCTACAACTCTGGGAAGGGTTATGAGGCAATTTGAGAGCAGCGTGAAGTCTGTCAGGGCGCGGCGGGGAGGATTATTTACCCGCCGTGCAACAATGCATGCATCTTATGAGGAGATGGTACACAATTAGAGGTGTGTGGGGGGGGGGGGGGGGGCGATACCAAAGTTCAGTTTTATCACGGTATGCTGTGGTACTGTTGTGATAACGATAAAATAGATGACAAAAAAAAAATTTCCAGCTTCTAGCAGTCTTTCTTTTTTTTTTTTTTTTTTTAAGCTTACAGCAATTATAGCCCCATAAACACAAATGTTGTCCTCAAAATACGTTTAATAATATAACATCTAACCTATTGAAACAAAATTTAAACTAGGCTTCAGCAGGACACTAGCTGCGTAAAGAAAAGTGAGTTTTATCACTAAAGTGGACACGTTAGCTGCAATTAATCATATTTTTTTTAAATTTATTATGTATTGATGCTTTTAAGGAAGCAAAACTAGAAAAAATAAAGTTTTAAATAACAATCCTGCTAATACTGCTTATCGCTGTGATGATAAAAGCTAAATTTTCACAATACCATAAATATCCACGTCTACACACAGTTGTTTTTTGTTTTTCTGGCAACATAAGAATTTCTTTTCACCAACAGCTTGCGGTCATTTACATAGTTCACCAACTTTTTAAAGTATCGGTCCAGAGTCATTTATTTGTGCTTGTCTAGTTTTCAGGTGGTGCCAGTGTTGAATAACACAGTTCACAGGGGTGATCGCTCAGAGCATTTAAGATTTTAAAGTCGACGTGATCAAATGCTGTCTGGCGCGTAACAAACCACCACATGCTAACTGTAGCATCAGCAACAGCTAATTGTGGGATTCTTACAAACGAGGCTCTGTTGTCTTTTTAAAAACACAAAAAACGCTGCGACACAAACCATTTTTAAGTGGCGGGGGCTTCTGCTTCCTCCATGTCGAGTTGTCGACCAGCTCGACGAGAATTATACAGCCATACTCAATAAAATGCGTCCGAGTGAGGCTCACTCATCAGATGAAAAGTGCCTTTTGCGATAACAACCCTTTATCAGGCGTTAAACATGTTTGTTTTTAATTAAGCACCCTTTTTTTATTCAAAATGTTAATTTTTATTAGTCTGTTTCTAAGCTGTTGCTGTGAAATCAGTTGCTTTTTAATTTAATATTCTAATTTTAAAGATTGTGTTTTTATTACCCGGAAGCATAAAATCATCATAATTAGCAGAAAGAGCGGTATTCTGTGTGTAATTAATCTATATAACGGGTTTAACGACGTGACGTACTGAAAAGGAGCCTTTTCGGCCTCTTCCTTATTCAGGGGTCGATGCGGCAGAAACTCCACGCAGAGTTTTCACGCCGTATTCCCAGGATTCAAAGCCGGGCCCGCCGTATCAGAGATGCCGACAGTCGGCTACATCACAGAGGGACAGTTTAGTTTAGAACAACTTTTTAAATTGTCGAATTTATAGAAAAATACTTTATATAGATTGACTCAACAGTGAACTTCACCACACGGTCAGACTGTCTAGAGCGCAGAAAAGTGGCAAATAAAAGTTAGGGGGAAAATGGCACTTTGCCATAATGTTTGGAGAAAATCAAACTTGGCATTGACAACACAAACAGGACACTGTACTGCAAAAAAATAACTAAAAATAAGTAAAAATATTTTGAAATTAATGCGTTTGCCCTTGATTTGAGCAGGTAAATAAGATTATCTGCCAATAGAATGAGTATTTTGACCCCTAAAATAAGATAATTAGATATATACTGCACTTGAAATAAGATGATGGAGATAAATTGTTCCTATTTTAAGTGCATAAATCTTATTCCATTGGCAGATAATCCTATTTACCTGCTCAAATCAAGGATAAATGCACTAATTTCAAGAAAATTTTAGTTATTTTTAGTTCTGTTTTTGCAGTGTGTGAGCATGGTGGTGGAGGGGTGATGCTTTGGACCTGATCCTCAGCCGTAGGACCTTGGTGCCTTGCGGTCCTTGAGCGGGCCAAAGTCGTCCAGTTTCAAACATGAGGCATCAGATCTGCAACATAATGGCTGAGAAGGAAAAGTATGCAGGTTGTGCAATGGTCCAGTCAAAGTCGAGACCCTATAGTGATTGAAATGCTACGGTGGGACCTTAAGAGCTTTGAAAATGTCTGCAAACGTTGGGTGAAGCCAGCTGCTAAATCATTAGGTGCACTTGTAGTTTTTCCCCACACAGCTTTTCCAGTTTGAAATCATCTTTAAAAAGTGACAGTATGGATCTGTGGTTCTTTTCCTGGACTTTTTAGGTTTCGATTTGCATAAACATTTAATCGAAGATATACTTCTCCTTATCCCACTGTGCATCAGAACAGTAGCTGCTAGCCTCGCAGCCCGACAGGAAGGAGCAGGCTGTGTTGGCTTTTCAAAATAAAGTACATTTTAACGTTTCGTTATAGTTGAAGTCATTTCAGTCTTATGCTCAATATAAGTGCACAAACATAGGCTCTACATAACAGGATCTATCTATCTATCTATCTATCTATCTATCTATCTATCTATCTATCTATCTATCTATCTATCTATCTCTCTATCTCTCTATCTCTCTATCTCTCTATCTATCTCTCTATCGTTCAAATACATCACATTGTTTTTGCATATATTAAAAAAAACTTATTCTGAAGGTGTGGCGGCCTTTAATTCACCATGGCGACCTTTATTTTGCCGTGGATGAAAGCCGATCCAGTCAAGTAGTCGGTATCGCACCTCTAGAGCCAAGTTAACAGAGAAAGCCAGAGGTTCAGAAAATTATCCTTTAAAGCCAAATTACCGCAGGTAAAGACCGTGTTTATAAAGCAAATTTCATATCGCTTTTGTTCAAGAGTTATGCATTGATGCATCTTTTTTTTTTTTTTTTTTAGTTGATGCTGACTTGATTAGGGATATAAATTTTGGGGTTTCTTAGCAACGCTTTGGTGTGTAACACTGCGATGGTGTTTGCTGGCATGTCTCCACTGTCTTCATCCTGCAGGCAGACCATCAATGCAACTCATGTGAAAAGTGTTGTTGTTATTATTATGTAGCTCCCTTTTAAGTTGGCCGCATGCTCAAGCCATGTGTGTTTTCCAGCATGAAGAGAGCAGGACAGACACACAGGTACTGTTCCTCAAGGTAAGCGGTGGCTGTCCGACACCCACATAGGCTCACGCTCAGCAGGGTTCTCATTTTTGGGCAATTTTAACACAACGGGGCCTTTTTTGGCTTTAGCTTTCCTTTTTGTTTGCATGAGGATAACGACTTAAACAGAAGGCCCGTGATTGAGAATGAAATTAGATTATTATGAAAAGGTTTGACCATGTTAGTTAGACCCATAGTACATGAAGTAAAATGCACACAGACTGGTGTATTTCAATTGTTCTCTTGTCAATAGGGGAGGATTCTGGGTTACTGCAAAAAACAAAACAAAAAAAACAGAACAAAATTGAATTTCTATGAAAAGCAGCACAGTATTATAGAAATGTTATGATTGGATTCACATGACCTTTTTCTGTTATGAAAAGCCTTGAGACGATTGGCGTTTAAGTCCCGGTCTCATTCCAGGTATTCGATCGTGGTCCTGCTTTTAAAAGTTTTTATATTCTGATCACCCAAAAACTCTTTGCCAAAGAAGCTTGCTGCTCAAAGTGCTTTGTCCATGAACTTTAATGGGAACGTTTTTCTAGATTATTTGGGACTCTATTCGTGGTCGGCCCTCTGTTTGCAGGAGTTATTACATTAATGCAGCCTGGAGGCAGTCGGCCTGTGGCACTGCAAAAACAGAACTAAAAATTAGTGAAATTTTCTTGAAATCATTGTAATTTTCCTTGATTAGAGCAGGTAAATAAGACTATTTGCCAATGGAATAAGATTTTTTGCAAATAAAATAGGAACAATTCATCTCCATCGTCTTATTTCAAGTGCAGGATGTCTAATTATGTTATTTTAGAGATGAATTGTTCCTGTTTTAAGTGCAAAAATCTCATTCTATTGGCAAATAGTCTTATCTACCTGCTCAAATCAAGGTAAAATACACTCATTTCAATAAATTTTTACTTATTTTTAGTTCCCTTTTTGCAGTGTGCTGAGAGGTCCAGGAAGCCCGGGTTCTAACACTGGTGGCCTTCAGCTCGTCTGCGTTGTTGGGTCCAGTTTCTCTACGGGGGTTCGGGTCAGAACAGTTTGGTGATAGCATGAACTTCGCAGCAAGTTCTGGTACTTCTGTCAGTGTGGAAAGGTACCAAGTACTGCAGGGAAATGAAACCAGCCTTTCTAAAAAGGGATGCAGAAAGCGCTCCGTATTTTCCTGGTATCAGCTGCTCTGACCTCTTTGACCTCTTTCCTCCACCCTTCTTCCTCCCATTGATGTGATTGGATACGGCGCTCTGAGTAGCTAGCTGCTTTTACCGTGAGCCTTTTGTGGCTCACTCTGTTGATGATCAGGCCGCCGTCGAGTCAGCAGGCTTACTATGTGATCGTGTTGACAATCATAACATTTCAGGATTGGCGATCGTTGGTCTTGTGCAACATTCCAGTTTTCCTAGATGCCAAATGTTTGGCGTTTAACTGTAAGCCATAATTCTCAAAATAACCAGGAATAAATGAAATATATCACTGTGTGTAATTATCTTTTACCTTTTTAATTAATTTATTGAAATAAATACATTTATGAAGCATGTTCACCTTTCATTTGTGCTTAAACTGACTTGAGGCTTTTGCACTCATCCCTTCTTCTCCTCAACCATTGGTCTCGGCCCTCAGGTGCGGCAGTGGATCGCAGATAGGGTCACGGTCAATTCGTCGCCAGCCTCGCCCTCCACCTCCGCCTCCTTCCTCGGCCCCTCGTCCACCCCCGATTGGACGCCGCGTCAACGGGAGAAGACCTCGCCTCTCCGGGGTCCTCATGGCAAGTTTGTGTCTCCTTCCTCTATGGGCTACAGCTTCTCCTCCTCGTCGCCAGACCAGAGCACGCCTCAGCGCTCCCGCGGAGATCGTCACAGTGACATGGCCGAGCAGGCGAAACACGTGAGTAAGACGTTGGGCGACACATAAATTTGGTTTTAACCCTGCAAAAGAAAAAGTTTCCCTTGTGACTCATGTGTCTGTATCCTTGAACTGATAAAAGTGTTTGGGCATTATTTACTACTTCAGTCCTGCTCCCTTAGTTCAGGTATCTCAGACAGGAATGTGACTGATTTTAATTTATTTTTTTTGGTCACTGGCTCAAAAAGGTGGCACCAAAACAACCAGGAAGTTGATCACTAACAAAAGGGAAATAACTTCCCCAGAACAATGGAGCGAAGGCTGTGGTTAAAACCTGGAGAAAGCGCCATGAAGGAAGAAATGTGCAGAACACATCTTTCCATCGCCGGCTTATTCTAAATTATTTAACCCACATTACTGTAAGAAAGTGGGTGTAAAAATACAAAAATGCTGATCCCTCATTTAATGGTCGTCTTGGTTTTTAAAGCCAAATGCTTCTGTGTGTGTGTGCTCAGAAAATGAAAATGTCCTCATGGCTGTTTTATTTAGCATGATATTAATATCTAATATTATGAAAGAAAACCATTGTATGCCCAAATTTTCAGCTTGAATCCCAAATTGCGTGCCCAAACGGCATCCATGTTGGGCTTTTAATTGGTGTGGACTAAGGCTGCTCAATTAATCGCATTTGCAATATAATTGCAGTTCAAAAAACGCAATTTCCAAATCGCAGAGGTCTGCAATTTTTGGTTATATAACAATTAATGAGACGCTTCCTTTAGGTGTCAGTAATATGTTTAAAGTGGGTTTGCCTCCACATGGAAGGGAAAACAGTTGCAGCAGTGAAATAATCTAATTTAATCACTTGTTTTAGAGTTTATATAATCATACTGTTTTACCAGAAACTTTCAGGAATCTCACCATAGCATTAAGTTCTCAGTTTAATACATGGACGTCCTTGTTGGTTGCACTTTATGTTCAACAACGATCAATAATAAAAGCTGTTCTCTTGAATAATATTCTGATTAATAAAAACATTAAAAGTTTTAAATAGTCCTTGTTTACAAACATCTTTATCTAGAGGCCATTTTTGTTGCTTGTGGTTAATGGAGAGAAAAGTCAAAATCAAATCGCAATTTTGGTTGAAATATATCGTAGGCAGAATGCAATCATTTCTGCTCCAGGTTGAGACGCAGCGGCTCTTTTAGCACCTGATCTGCACAGGGATGAAACAGATTGATTTGTTGTTTATATACGTTTAAAAAGACACGATAAATTAAACAGAAAAAAAAAGAATCGCATTCAATCGTAATATTAAGATGAAAAAAATCGCTATTAGATTATTTTCCAAAACCGTTCAGCCCTAGTGTGGACGAGCCAAATGTCTTCTGGAAGAAGAAAGTGGTCAGACAAGACAACCGACTTTCAGATCCTTTTGCTTGGACCAATAGTTTCCAGGAAAGCGTTGAATGACTGGGGTGCCTTTGTGTACTGCAGGAAGCAGACATTGAGCATCGCACCCAGGCTCTAAAGAAAGAAGGTTTCTGGTCAACGAAGCGTCTCTCTCGTCTGCCGGAGCCGCAGCGGACCAAAGTTCACTGGGATTACCTCTGTGAGGAGATGCAGTGGCTCTCTGCCGACTTCGCTCAGGAGAGGCGGTGGAAGAGAGGCGTGGCCCGAAAGGTAACGATGGGTCCAGTACAGAGCTGCGGTCAGTTTGGTCTACTCTGACAAATGAAGCGTTGTCTCGGGTAAAATGCACTTTATATGCTCTAGTCACGTTTTGCTGGTGTGTTGTTAGGTGGTGCGAATGGTGATGCGACACCACGAGGAGCTGAGGCAAAAGGAGGAAAAAGCCAAGAGAGACGAGCACGCCAAAATCAGAAGAGTGGCCGCGTCCATCGCAAAGGAAGTCCGGGCGTTCTGGAGCAACGTGGAGAAGGTCCGAAATGTCCCTGCTGCGTTTTACCGCTGCCGGTTCTGTAGAAAAAATGGCTGCTATAACAGATTCACTGTCAACATTTGATTACTTAGCACGCCGTTTTGGGGGATTTCTCTTTACACGCTGCTTACCTCAGTTCTCCTTCTCAAACCTGACGTTATTTTAAAACAAGTCATTTTACAGAGAAGGTTTTTGTTCAGTTCATCAAATCCTGGAAGATTAGCTGCAGTGACTCGAATCTGTGTTGCTTATTCCAGATAAACCACATCCAGATCAACAAAATCAATTAACCCAGACCAATTAAAACCCAGTTACCTCTGTCTGCTGGGATGATAATTATAATTATTAGAAGTATTTGTAGTAATAGTTGTTTCTGTCATTATTATTATTATTATTATTATTATTATTATTATTATTATTATTATTATTATTATTATTGAGAACAGAAAAACACTTTTTTTGATTGATTTTCATTTAATGCCCCCTCCCCATTTTTCTGCATCTGTCCAAGTGAGCTTTTCTGTAAAAAATTAATTATGCACACCCCTGTCAGACTTAGTTGCATATTTATTTTTTCATATGATTAACATGCATCTTTTGACTTAGATTAGGGTTTTGGAAAAGGAGGCCTTTTAAACTCAGACTCTGAGCTCATCAACAACGATTAATTATCAATCTGCAAGTGAAACTTGTTGCAAAAACTTGGTCGGCAATTCTAAGTTGTAAGTTTAAATGCTGTATTAGCATTTTATAGTAAAATATTAATTAAAAACAAGTAAATAATTTAGTATATAAGCTGAGACTCCTTTTCTGTTGGTTTTCTTATCTTCAGAGAGATGCTTTTCTCACTTCCTATCAGAAACAATCCTTTTGATAGAAGGAAAATAACGTTTAGTCTGAATCTGACAGGGGCATGGCTTATTTTTGGTCTCAACGGTATTAACATCCAGTCTGTTTCTGGTCAACACTATTAATGTATGATTATTATATGCCATTTAAAAAATCCCTGATGTTTCTTTTTGTATGGTTTTTAAGGTGGTTCAGTTCAAGCAGCAGTCCAGACTGGAGGAGAAGCGCAAGAAAGCCTTGGACCTTCAGCTCGACTTCATTGTCGGCCAAACGGAGAAATACTCCGACCTCCTCAGCAAGTCGCTCGCCAGGCCGGTGGACACCGACGTTACGCCGCAGAAATCTCTGCCGCCTCCCGTCGATGAGGACGGTAGGCCGTCCCTTTGTCAACATCGTTAAAAGGTGTCTTTAGGTAGATGATCAGATAGAGGTGTTGTCATAGCAACAAGGCAAAGGCAGCGATGTCTCTGACGTTGTTCCGAGTCACTCAGAGGTTTCATAGAAACAAAAGGCTGTTCACGCCGCCAAGGTCGCTGCACCTTAAAAGTCCCGTTGGAGGCTGAGTGGCCGCCGTCGGGCCTGATTCAGGCTCGTCAAACCTGCCAGACTTCTTCTGCTCAACAGGTTATCAATGGCATCTGATTACTGAAGGTTGGACGGCATACATTTCCCTCCGCAGTCAGCTAAATGGCTTCCTAAAAGCATTTTCCTCCTTTAAAAAACACAAAGCGCCTTGTTGGCGCTTTTCCATAAGGAGTACCCAGAACAGCTAATTTAGAGTCCATCAGTCCGTTGCAATCACCGTCAGACCCACTGATGCGTGATGCTTCTCCCCGATGATCTTCTCTGGGTTGTTGAAGCTGCTGCGCTCCTCAAACCACAGTCAAACTAGCAAGGAAGTACGTTTTATTCATAATAAAACTATGTATTTGTTTTCATTTGCTCCTAAAAGTCACTGTAGATTATTGCTTTGCTTCTCAGTCTTTCTTGTGGATTTTCACTCCCATAGTCCTACTGGCAACACTTTCATTTTTCTTTTTATTTATTTTTTTTCTAACATTTCTTGCCTGGATCTTTATGTGGTTCTCGGTTCCTGTAGTTAAAACGGCAGCTGGAAACGGGAAGCTGTGAACATTTTGGAAATGTTGTCAGGTTACGACTGCAAACCTGTTTTTATTGTAACTTTACATGACAGAGAAGCAGACAGAGACACACATGGGAAGTGAAAGGAACAGGATGCATGTCTTCTGATTTTTATTTTATTTCTTTTCCTATAAAAATCTTAACAGTGTGGCTGGCATTTGCACTCATCCCAAGTGAATTATTGACAAATTTATTTCATACTTTCCTACAAACATGCTAAAAAACTTTGGTCCTGAAGCTGCTTCAGTGTTCAGGGAAGTCAAAGCCAAAGATCTGCTACCTGATCCACTGCTGGCTCTTATATCATTAAAATTATTACCTTTTTAAGAGGACTGGAAAGAAAAGCAATAAACTATGCAGTTCATGTAACTGTATTAAGGTTAAAGGAGCTATAAGTAGGATATTTACTGTAAAATCAACCTGAATTATTCTCATATGTCACCCGGGATGGAAGTAACATTCTCTATAAACAATTGGTCCTCTCCATCAATAATTTCTGAGTCACGTTTTTCTCCTTTCAAACCTAGAGGTACGGTCCAGAACTACTTCAGTGCAGTGTGTTTACTTCCTGGTTCCTGAGCCAATCATATGAGAGGTCCCAGGGTTCCCAAAACAGCGCGCAGCATTTGGTATTTTATCTTGGCAAAAGAGCAGCAGCCTGCTAACATAGAAGCCAGTAAGGCAAGCGGACCAGAAATGGAGCAAAATGCAACATCATATATAACTATCCCGTGTAAGTAAAAATTAAAAATAGCGACACGCCGCTTAAAAACGGCACATTAGATTGTTGTGATTGGCAAGCTGTTGTCCCGATTTGTGCCACAAGGTGTCAGTATTACTTATAGCTCCTTTAATCTCAACTCACTCAGACTGGTGGTAACCTTATATTCTGCTACACTTAAACTAAATCCAGTCGAACCAGTTTCCTCCAGACATCACTGTATTGGTAAACGAAGTCAACCTGTGTGTAATTTAATCCCAGTAGAGATCCAGCTGTTTTGGAGAACATTGGTGAACAAACGCCATCAGGAAGACCAAAGAATACAGCTGCTGTATCATTTGAATGTCAAGAGCAGCTCATTCAACCACAGTATTAGCGTTAGCAACACTAAGGGCTAATTTTTGCCAGATGACCTGCAACAGTGGCCCATTAAGTCCAAAAAGACTCTAGATGGGTTGGATTGACCAACAAAATAAGTGGGTCTCTATCCGGTTTGGTCCAGACCATGGTTCACTAACTCTAGTCTGTTTAAAGCCGACCGAATGTGGCAGGTGTGAATACACCGTAAACGTGGGGGTAAAACTATCCTGGTGGCGGCAGCATTATGCTTTGAGGACGCTTTTCCTTGGCAGGGACAGGGAAGCTGGTCAGAGTTGATGGGAGCTAAAAACAGGGTAGTTCTATAAACAAAACTGCTAGAAGCTCCGAAAGACATGATCCTGGGGCGAAGGGACAAAAAAACCTAAACATGATCACAACCAGGAGCCCCGTTTATACAGCTTTGCTTTTTGTTCTACGGTATGTTGCGCACCCATAAAACCCCAATAAAATACCACAGAGTTTGTTTATAACGGGGGGTGAATGCAAAGGTTCAAGGCTCAAAGCTCTGCATTCAGCCACGATATTGCAATAAAACAATTATTCACCCAGCTCTTTTCCTCCTCGTCTTGCTGTAGACAGAGACTTTGAGCCTCCTTGTGAAGAGGAGGATGATGAAGAGACCATAGAGGTGGAGGAACAGCAAGAGGGCAACGACGCCGAGAGCCATCAGAGGGAGATTGAGCTGCTGAAGGAGGAGAGCATGCTGCCCCTGGACCAGCTGCTGAGCACGCTCAAGCTGCCTCCCCCACAGGTAAGCAAAGCAAACGGCCCCGGAAAGGCTTTCAGAGAGCGGGCCCCAAAGGAAAAGTTAAGCCTTGTCACACACTCTTCTTTAAATGGTTACAACTTCTTTCATATGCTGGGGAAAAAAATCACATTTTCCTGATTAAATAAAGTTAATTAAGGTGGTTTATTAGGCACTTTCAGACAGAATGACATCTGCCAAGGATCAGGGAGGGAGTGCTGGGCTTCTGAGGGGTTTACTTTGTATAATTTGTTTGGGTTCACAGACACCATGTGCCTGAAAATGGATTACTTTCTTTTTTTCTCTTTTTTTTTATGCTACAAGGTGTTTGTGTAAGTTGACACAAGCTTTGAAGAATTGATATTTGCAAAAGCTGCTTGCTCTTGCTGTAAAATTTGAACTACACAACAATGCTCAAAGCAGAGTGTCTGATGGTCACTCAGTCACATTGTGCTCTGCGCTCATAAAGCCGCTGATGTCGGCCGCCAGCGAGCCATCTTATGCCTGTGGAGTGTTTAAAAGTAAAATCTTTAATGTCTTTGTGTGGGAAGTTCAGTTCTGTAAATTCAGCTGTTTACTCACCTTCTTTCCTATCACAACCGTTGACCGCATAAAGAAGTCTTCTTCATCTGTGATCATGGGTTGGGAACGTCAGACTCACATGTTCTAGTCAGAAATGGTTCCAGTTGAAGTTGTGAGTGTTTTGGTCTCGTGTCTTAAGGTCAAAATGGATGATAAGTGGAATAATGCGACTATGAACAGTGGGACATTTCACTTTTTTAGCCCTTAAATGCATTTTGTTGTGTACTTGGAGTCTCTCGGACTGCAGAACATTTGAATGTAGTCTGTCCAGGTGCTTTATTAGGGTCCTCACCAGGTTTTTGTTTTCCTTTTTAGTGCGCTTGTTTCGCTGCTTTTCTGGATGCATTCACGCACCGGAGTGTTTCGTAGTGCAGCTCGAAATGGATCTGTTCGTCACACTGCAAAAAGAGAACTAAAAGTAAGTAAAATGTTCTTGAAATTTGTGTATTTGGCCTTGATTTGAGCAGGTAAATATCATTTGCTAGTGGAATAAGATTTTAGCACTTAAAATAGGAACAACTCATCTCCATCATATTTTAAGTATGTTGTATCTAATTATCTTATTTGTGGGGTGAAAATACTCATTCCATCAGTAGATTATCTTATTTAACTGCTCAAATCAAGGACAAATACACTTAATTCAAGAAGGTTTTACTTGCTTTTAGCTCCATTTTGCAGTGCAAGCTAACAGCAGCTAGCATTAGCTTATGTTGTCCAGAAGGTTTGTGGCTACGCTGATGCACGTTATAGAGCATCAGCGTATGTTGCTCTGAACCATCGGCGTCATGCCAAAATGAGCCGTATTTGAACAGTCTAATTTGAAGTGCCTCCTTTAGATTTAAAGAGACGGCACCAAAACGGGTTTCTGTCAGATGCACCTCAGAACGTGGAGGTAAATTAATGAGGAGTTCAGACCAAAGGATTGCTGTTCCATTTTATGTAGATCACAAATGACTGATTTAAATGTGAAAAGGAAGAATTGATAAGTGTGATGCGTCCCCCTTTAAAAGCGCATATTTGATGAATGTGGTACTGGTTAAATTGATTGTTCAGTCAAGTTCACATCCCGCATTGACTTACATTTAAAGTCATTTAACTAACATGTTCTGACCTGAGTCTGATGGAGAATCCTTGGAAGGAGCTGTAGATTAGGGTCATGGCATGGAGGCCTCCCAACTTCAAACACTTGAGTAGGCTTTCACAGTTTATTGTATTTTTTTCTGTAATATCACCATTTGTCAAATTGGTATTCAGCTAGTAACGTGGATTCAGGCTCTCATTGCAAACAGTGTGGCGGAAAATGCTTTAGGCCGTTTAGATGTTGGCGCTAAAACATTAGGAGACTCAAGCTAAGCTATTTTATTACCACAACAGGCAGCTGTAGCCAAAGTCAGGAATACCAGTGGGCACATGCAAAAAGCTTGGCAGCAATTATAAGAAGCATTTGATTGCTGCATCGCTAATACATGTTTTTATGTTGATTTACAGAGGTTGGATATATTTTTGACATGCTTTGTTTAAATACAAATCAAAACAGAAAATTAACAAAAAAATTGTTACACAAAAAAGGGACCTTGTATCTTTTTTACAGTCTTTCAGGAGATGCCAGGGTCATTTGTAACTAGGAATAAATGTCTTTGTTGACTGAAATAATGAACCTTAAATATGAGCTTAAGATGTAAAAAATAAAATAAAAATGTAAGTCCTGTTTGGTGCCTTTTGATGAAACACATGAACCCCTATCTCTGCTTTTTAAATGAAAGGAGAACGCCACCTTTGTTTTATCTTGGTTTTAGATGATTTATCCCAACATTTGCATGTAACTTAATGAGATTTAATAAACATGCTTAAGGCCTTTAAAGATTACAGCCCTTAAGCTCAAAAGCATTGAACCTTTCTTATGGTATTTTCTTTTTTATTCCTCAGTTTAACTATATAATAGCCGCAGCTAAATCTAAATGAAGTTTGATGTGTAAGTGTTGTTTTATGCTTGACAATCATTAAATCTCTGGAAAACTTAGGAGTCTGGCTCAGAGGAGGAATGCTCAAACGAATCTTCTTTATCGGCGGAGGAGGATGAAGATGGAGAGTTCACTGCCAACGAGGAGGACGGTAAGATTCATTTATGATGGTGGGAAACTACAACCACCCTTTGTGCATTTTCTACAGTTCACTTCACTTCAAAATGAGGATAAATAACAGAAAAAAAAACCTTTCTGCACATACTGTAACCCTTAATCTTTTCCTCTGGGTGGTGATAATTGTTTTTTCTTTTCCTGTGTTCAGCCGAGGATGAGGAAGACACCATAGCAGCCCAGGAGAAGGTGGAAGGGAACGTCAACCATGCCGAAGAACTTGATGACCTGGCCAAAGAGGGTACGTTTATTTTTTATTTTGTCCTCCATCATGGATTTATAATAAAAAAAACTCTTCCCGCCTGCTCAATATGTCTTTTTTTTTCTCCACATTGTGTGACATTACAGCCCCAAACTTTAATGTATTTTGTCGTGTTATTATGGGACAGACCCACACAAAGTAAAAACTAAAAATATGAAAAGTCTTATGATCTGAAAATGAAAAGAGCATGGCACAACGACCACGCTGTCCAGACGTGAGTTTAAGGGGGGTATTGATCAGAGAAGCAGGGTAAACCCAGCTGTAATTGCTGCACACAGTGCTTCTCCAAAGTATTGATTAGGAGGTATTAAATAAAACACCTTTTATGTTCATCTGTACACATATTAAAAACTGTGAATCATCTTAATTTGGATTTCAGCCCTGCTTTGTGTTTATCTGTCACCCAAACTCCATACAGATGCATAGAGAATGAATAGTTTTGCCAGGAACGTTATTTCCTGTAATATGCAAGAGCAAAGGCCTCACAACGCGACCCGTCTCCGCTTTTCTTCTAGGCGACCTGAGTCTGGAAGAGCTTCTGGAAAAGTACAAAGGAGCGTATACATCTGACTTCGAGGCTCCTTCTCCCTCTGCCTCCAAAGCCAGCTCTGATTCTGAGGTGTCTGGGGATGAGGAGGTGGAGAATGAGGAAGATGAGAGCGATGTGGAAAGCAACACTTCATCTTCGGGTATGAACGCTCCCTGAGAATCGCGGCTCGCTTTTCTTTTCACCAAATAAAAAGGTAAAAAAAAAAACTTTTATTAATCATCTCTTCCTGATGATATGCTTTCAGATTCTCCTGGAGACAGTGCCGACAATGACACCGAGAAGGACGAAGAGGAGAGTGGTGAAGAGGAGGATGAGTGTGGAGATGAAGGGATGGAGGTTTTGCTGAAGGAGGGAGACCACAGCCCGCCTTCGTCCAGCTCAAGGCCAAAGAAAGAGATCAGCCATATTGCTGCGACGGCAGAAAGCCTGCAGCCTAAAGGCTACACTCTGGCTACAACCAAGGTTGGTCTCACACGTTCAGAGGCGTGAGAAAATCCTTTTATGAGTGAGCTCTTTATTCTTCTAAGCTAGATGTGCGCCGATAAACGTTTAGGCCACATAACACTTTGACTGGACTCTAATGTCTCCTTTTACACAAACAGCATTCAGGATATTTGTTTTGCAGTCTTATTGCTGAAGGCAGTCTAATTACTATGGTTTAATATTCCCAAATCCACAAGGTTCCACGGCGGGTAAAAGTTAATTGCTTCACAGGATTAAAAAATATGTTGCTGTGTTATGTAAGGTCCTTCCTGCTGTCTGCTGAAAGTCCTGCTCTCTCTCGCTCTGTTGCAGCCTAATGAACACCAGACCTGTTGTAAGAATAAGATCATTTTTAATGAGCTTTTTACATCTCTGTTCTGCCTCTGTCTTCATATAGATGTCTGTCAGCGATACTTCTGATATGCGATTTAGTATTTTCTTCAATTAGTAACAACTTCCACACTGAAGAGTGTTGTTTAGTATTGCGACCTGGTAATGCTCTGGTGTGTTTATGAAAAGGTTTTCCAACAGACCAGTCACGAGTCAGGGCTGGATAAGATGAACAATCGGCTACGTTCACGCTGCAGCTCAATTTCGCTCTTTTGCTGAAATCAGATTCATTTGTTTATTTTTTGAGGTGGCCGTTAACGCTGCTATTAAATGCGACCGCCATCATACCAAAAGACCGCAAAGCGACCCGCATGCACGGATCACAGGAGACATCGCACAGCAGTGCACTGTTGACAGAAGTAATGGTGAATTGTTTCTGGAGGTGTTCAATAAAGGCTTGTTATAAAAAAAAAACGTGGATACCGGCCGGCATCTCTCCTCGTTAAGTAAGAAGAAAGCAGCACAGCCGACTGCTACTGCATATGGAAGTGGCACAGATCAGATTTTTATTTAATTTTTTTAAGGGTGAAAAGATCGGTATTGGGCCGTTCACACTGGAAAAAGGTCGTATCTGGGTCGCATTTCCCTGCAGCGTGAACGTAGCCCAAATCTGACTTCTGGTCTCGTTTTTTTTCAGTGCATCTTCATTCCAAAGCCGTTCATGTCTGGATCATTGCTGTCTCATCTTTTTCCCTACTAAAGGTAAAGACCCCCATCCCATTCCTCCTCCATGGAACGCTGCGGGAATACCAGCACATCGGACTGGACTGGTTGGTCACCATGTACGAGAAGAAGCTCAACGGGATTCTGGCTGACGAAATGGGCCTGGGTAAAACCATCCAGACCATCGCTCTGTTGGCTCACCTCGCCTGTGAAAAAGGTCTTTTTTTTTTATTTCAAGCCAGTTTTAAAATCCCTCTCCGTTTAAAGCTGGTTGTACTTCCTTTTGACATGTGTGGTTTTTTTTTTTAGGGAACTGGGGTCCTCACCTCATCATTGTGCCCACCAGCGTGATGCTGAACTGGGAGATGGAGCTGAAGCGCTGGTGTCCAGGGTTTAAAATCCTCACCTACTTTGGTAGCCAGAAGGAGAGGAAGCTGAAGAGACAGGTAAGCTTCGTCTGCTCCTTTTGGGGGTACCAGAAATTTTTTAATTCGAGGGAAGCTAAACTAAAATAAAGGAGTATGGCGGCAGCATGTATGACGTGGGGCTTAATTATTGAGAATAGATCCGAGGTGTAGCCTTGGCCAGACCTCTGTAATACCCACAACCAATAGGATCATGGCATGCAGCTGCACAGACCAGACCTTTGATTAACTTTTGCGGTTTAGATTTGCATTTAAAGGCCATCTGATCAGATAAATGAATGGATGGATTAAACATTTACTTACTGTACTTTGGAAAAGCATTTGTGTTCATAGAAACTTTTTTAGGCCGCTTGTTTTAAAACTTAAACAAACTTGCTCAATAGTTAATTTGCAGGCAGATTTTGTTCTGAATGCTGCTAGCGTCAGAGGTTTTTTATAGGGACTTCTTTTAACATCTTACAGGCCTTCACATTCATTTATTTTTAAACGTACCATAACAAAAACAGACAACAGTTCAGAGATTGGTAAAGTAGTCAGGAAGCGAGTCAGACAATGAGAACCCTTAACGGTAAATGAACTCCCCTCCCCAGTTTTTATTCCTGCTTGTGTCCTCAGGGCTGGACGAAACCCAACGCTTTCCACGTGTGCATTACTTCATACAAGCTGGTGCTGCAAGATCACCAGGCCTTCAGGCGAAAGTCCTGGCGCTATCTGATCCTCGACGAGGCCCAGAACATCAAAAACTTCAAGTCCCAGCGCTGGCAGAGTCTGCTGAACTTCAACAGGTCTGTAGAGCCCTCATAAACCTCTCCATGTTTGGGGTATTTTGTCTCTGCTGGAGTAAGCTGCTAACATGAAGGAGCATGACATAGCACAAGGACTTTTATGTCTTAAACTTAAAAAGGCTGTAATTACTCTAACAAACTAAGGAGGGTTTAATTAAGCCCCTTCTTTTATCCTCAAGGTGACAGCTATTAAAAAACTTGTAGCTCTTTCACTGAGCTGGATGCTGCAGTATTCTTTTTTTTTTTCTTTTTTTTTGCAATATATTATTGAGACAGAACTGTTGACATTCTGGAGTTTAAATAGTATTATTTTCATTCCTTCATATGACATATTATGGTTCGTTTCATCTGTAGTTCACGAATGCAGGTAATCTGCAGAGAGAGATCAGGCTCTGACATGTCCCATCATGCCGTCTGAACCACTGAGCTATATTATACACTGGAGTGCTAATCGCCGGCTGTTAGAACGAGTCGCTTTGAAGCCACCAGCCGCCATATTGGTACTTCCTATTTCCCCCCAGTAATTAGGGAAAATGTGCTAGTAGTTGATAGTGTTAGTACATCCACTGACTGCAAAATTACCTGTGAAACGTTTTGTTGCAACCAAATCCTATGGGGTTCTGTGAGAGTAGGGAGTAGCAAGATGGCGGCCAGTGACTTCAGTTTTTCGGCAAAATCAGCACTCCAGTGTATTATATAGCTCAGTGGTCTGAACTGGGCTGCTCAGGTCAAAGGTCATCTGTTACAGGAAGTGTCCATCGGTGACCACCGCTGCCCTCTAGTGGCTCAGAATGAGCAGAAACAAAATGCAAACCCACAGCCTAAAGAGGCGCTATTAAAGCAAGAAGTGTAGCGTTTCCCTCTCCAGTTATACAACATAAGTTTAATTTTAGACCTGCCGCTGTCTTTCACATGACTAAACTTAGATCTGATTGGATTTCCTCTCCCTACAATATTTTGGGCCTTTTCTTTATTCATTGGCAAATTGTCACAGAAGGGTAGAGTAGCTAGAAGTTTCTCTCAAGTAGGAGTAGCACTACGTCAACATATTTTTACTCAAGTCAAAGTAAAAAGTACCCAGCCAAGAAATTACTCAAGGGTAAAAAAGTATTTGGTAGGAAGGCTACTCAAGTATATTTATAACAACTGATTTAATATTTCAAAATGATGGTAGGTCAAAGGGTTTATGGTTTTATGATTCAGGGGATATCAAAATAGCACTGGTGCCTCTACCAGGCTGCAATTTGCCTGAATTTCTCTTCTGGTTTTCTGATTTGGAGCAAAAAGCCTCTGGAAAAAAGGCGTGTCGAAGATCCTTCAGGGTTTCTGCGTTGATATGTGACTTGTCCATTAATTTTATTTTTTTTTACCTTTTTTTATATTTATTAAATTATTCAACAGTATCTTTGAAGACTTTGTTGCCAGCAATCTGTCACAAAGAGACATTTTTTTTTAATTTCTTCAAAATAGTCTCTTAAAGAAATACCAAACACAGTCATGGAGACAGAAAATGGACTTTAGCACCAACAAGGTCCTGCTGCCGGAGACAGTTTCAGGTTCCACACTTCTCCTTTGCTGTTCTTTATTGTTTTAAGGCAAAGCTGCACAGTCTGATGTAAAGGTCAGGCACAAGGACTGGACTGAGAATAAGTGAGAAAGCAGCTAAAGCTCAAAGAAGACATTTGAAAGACCTTTGAAAAGCCTGCAGGACTATTGATCAAGGCTGCGTTAAAACATTAGAGCCAGCCTAAGTGCCTTGAAGCAAAGCAGGAGAGGATTGAGGAGGGTTTTAGCATTTTCTGACGTGATTTACGTTTAATCAGGAGCAATGTCATTATTTTGGTATTAGTTGTTTTGAGCCACGGTTAACATTCAGGCATTATCTAGGCAAAAGCAGGATGTTTATTTTGTTCATTTAAACAGCACAAACATTTAAGAAATGTTTGTGCTGTCGATTAAAGCTCGACCGATACATCATCCGGGTGATATTTTATTTTTTCTTCTTGTATTGGCATCGGCTGACACGGTCATGTGTCATCTGATCCATTAATGCATTCACACATTGTTAATATTAGCTGGTTTAAATGCAAGTTTTGAAACTTGTGTAACATTTGTTATCATTGTGCCATTTATATCTTGTATCTGGAGGATTAAAAAACTATATCGGCTCCAAGAATCAGCCCCAAAAAAATCGGCAACGCATATCAGGTATCGGTTAGATGGATGTCAGAATAATCGGTGTCTGCCTTAAAATAAAACTATATCGGTTGATTTCTGCTGATGATACAAATTTTAACCACTTCTGATTCCTCTTTAGGAACTATTGTACATGAATTTAGGTTCTTCGCTCATAATTATGTGTTGAAGCTTTTAGTTTGTAGGTTAGGAGCGGTGCTGTTACTCAGTTTCAGATAATTTTTTTCATCATTACCTAAACAGGAATCTCCAGCCGTTATTCTGAAGAGAAATTTAATCTCACTTTAAGTGAGATTTACAAAAGTCCTCCAGCATTTCCTGACAAAAGGCTAAAAGAGGGCTACTGTAAGTTGTTAGTTTTTTTTATATATATATATATGTTTTAGAATTTTCTGAAGTATAGACATACAGGAAAAGAACATGAGAAAAAAAGGAAAAGAAAAATATCATTAAAATTTAACACAATACCGTCCCTCCCCCCACCCAATGAATAATAATAAAGAAAAACACACTAAACCCTAGGGCTCGCTATCTATCCACCAGGAAAGAAAAAATTAAGATGATACGTCAACTTGTTCGACAAAATACAGGAAGGGAGACCAAATATCATTAAAGTCTTCAAGTTTTCCTTTTGTTATATAAGTCAGTTTTTCCATTGCCAGGTTGTAGCTCAGTAGTTTAAGCCATTCATTTATCTTTGGTCTTTCCGGGTTCTTCCATTTCAAAGCAATCAAATGTTTAGCCTGCAAAAGGCAAAAATTCACAAGCTTCTTTCCCTTTGAAGGTACTTTAAGTCCATCCGGAAAAATGTGCAGTAGGCAAAGTTTACTGTCCGCTGAAATATCCTGTTCAATCAAACGAGACTGTAAGTTGTTTAGCCTTCCTGTTATCCGCTGAAAGTCTCGCTCTCTCTAGCGGTCTGAATGAGGGGATTATGAGTTACTGACAGTCCAGTCAGGCTCAGCTCAGTTTAGATCTGTGATCTTCTACATTTCACTGTCCTTGTGTTTGCTGGATGAGTCTTTGATCCTGAGCTCGGTTCTCCCATCTCCCCGTCACAGCCACCGGCGTCTGCTGCTGACAGGAACGCCTCTGCAGAACAGCCTGATGGAGCTGTGGTCCCTCATGCACTTCCTGATGCCCCACGTCTTCCAGTCCCACCGTGAGTTCAAGGAGTGGTTCTCCAACCCGCTGACGGGAATGATCGAGGGCAGCCAGGAGTACAACGAAGGCCTGGTGAAGAGGCTTCACAAGGTGCTGAGGCCGTTCCTGCTCAGGAGGATCAAGGTCGACGTCGAGAAGCAGATGCCCAAGAAATACGAGCACGTGGTGCGCTGTCGTCTCTCCAAAAGACAGAGATTTCTCTATGACGACTTCATGGCGCAAGCCTCGTGAGTTCCTAAAGGATCTTTTTCAAAGAAAAATGTTTGCAGTGCCTTAAAGTACTCCCGCCCCTCATGCTTTTCTTCACTGTTAAGTGGGAGACCAACACAAAGCAGTGCGTGTAGACTTTGACCGGGTCAGTGTAACACATGAGCTTTGATTCACTGCAAAAGTGAGCTAAAAGTAAATTAAATGTTCTTCAAATGAGTGCATTTTTCCTTGATTTGAGCAGGTAAATAAGATTATTTGCCAATGGAATAAGATTTTTGCACTTAAAATAAGAACAGTTCACCTCCATCATCTTATTTCAAGTGCAGGATGTCTAAATATCTTATTTTAGGGGTAAAAATACTCATTCCATTGGCAAATTGTCTTATTTAGCTGCTCAAATCAAGGAAAAATAAATTTATTTCAAGAACATTTTACTTACTTTAGGTTCCCTTTTTGCAAAGTTGAAGTCATCCCATCACAGCTCTGTTTTTTTCTGATGGGATGAACCTCCAGCCAAGTCTCAAGTCTTTTAAAGCCTCTACCAGGTTTTCTTCCAGTATCCCCCGATCTTTAGCTCCATCCACCTTTCCTCCAACTCTGAGCAGCTTCCCTGGGCCTCCTGAAGAAAAGGAGTCCCCTCAGTATGTTGGCGCCATGTTTCACACGGCAGAGCGATGTTTCCCCCGTTAGGCATTGCTTTGTGTTGGTGTGTTACATAAAGCTCAATTAATCATTGATGTTCTGACATGAGAGCGATTCTCCTCTCTTTATAAATGTTCTGACTGCTTGTCCTCTCTCTGGTTCCCAGGACCCGGGAGACGCTGGCCAGCGGTCACTTCATGTCCGTCATTAACATCCTCATGCAGCTCCGCAAAGTGTGCAACCACCCCAACCTGTTTGACCCTCGACCCATCCAGTCCCCCTTCATCACGCAGCCCATCGTCTTCCACACTGCGTCCCTGGTGCAGGAAGCTCTGGAGGTTTCTCCTCTGAAGGTTAGCGTGAATGGAAGCGCCGCACGGCTTTAATGTGCTGCTGCTTGAAAGGAGCTCTGGAATGATGGCATCCTTTACCTTTCCAGCGCTGCGACCTTTCTGCGTTCGATCTGGTTGGCTTGGAGCGCCACGTCACCCGTTACCAGGCAGACGTCTTCCTGCCGCGTCACCGTGTCAGCCGCCAGCTCATACAGGAGATTACAGAGTCCCCTGAACCACCACCCAGACCCAAACCGGTCCGCATGAAGGTCAACAGGTACATGACGCAGCTTAGATTATAATTACAGTTTGTAAATGTTTTTTTTGTTTTTTTTTGGGCAGAGAAACATAGAATAAGGGAGATGAGTCACAGATTTAAGTTTATTTTTACCATATTTAATTCTTAAATTTTCTCAAACATTGATGCTGCTCCTTATACATGATTACCGTTGTTCTGACTGATTTTATGTAGTACAATGCGCTCATAAATCTAATAAAATGTGTAAGTAGGACTTAGGTTAGCAACAAAGCCGCTCCATTGAGTGGATATTCAGAGCATTACGGTACACTGTGTCACTGCCTGATCGAACCCCTGAGCCGTCTACTAGACTGCCTGACTGTAATGTCTAAACTAGAAGTTCATTCATGTAAAGACCCCCCACATTCTCGGGCGTAGGTCACTCTGCAGAGGTCCACATATCCGGGTACTACGTGCAGAGCTCAATTTTCATGATGGCGTACACGGTGTCATACTATAAACTTCTCGGTGGTAAGAAGTCTTTAAAACAAACTGTTTTATATGCGACACTGAGCTTTATACACTAAGCTGCTCCAATCAGGCGGCCGTAAGGACGCGCGGCATCACAGTCCCTCTGTTCTCACTGACAAGTGGGAGCCTGCTGGGAAAAAAAACGTCTCTAGGTGCTCAGCTAGCTAATCACACATTTTACCACATTTGCCACAAGAAATGTAGGAAACAGTAGGTTCGACTATGAAGGATAAAATGACGCGGTGAGTTAATGCAGCTCACAGTATGCGCACAGTACGCCAGAGTATGTAGCAGCCTTTAGGCGGCCCACGCACAGAGTACGCGCTAGCAACAATAAACCTAGTAAGTTAATTAAGTATAAAATTTTCAGTTTATTTTCGCCTTATGTTATAAACCTGTATGTAGTCCATTATGTGGTCCAGCTACTCTGTCCTCCTGACAGAGACGGATAGAGAGATGAGTACGTGAAGGGGCGGAGTGATATTACACACTTAAGAAGAATATTTAGTGCGCCTTACAATCCGGTGCGCCTTGTGGTCATGAAAATATGGTACTTTTGCTGCCAGGACACCTATAAATTATCACCATACTGAGATAAATCAACTGTAGTCCACTCTTTTAAAACACTGTTCTGCTATAGTGAGAGCAGTCGCTCATAAATTGGGGTCTGAACTTTCATGCGTTCATTTTGACTACACATTTAGTTCAAATAAAGTAAATAAAGTGTTTCTGAAGTCATTTTAACTTGATTCCACTAAATGCTAGTTGCCTCAATTACTGTTAACGAGTAGTGTTTTTTATTGTAGTACTTCTCTGGTTTTATTTTAGGATGTTCCAGCCGCCTCCTAAAGGTGAGAACCGACCCGTTCTTCTGATGAACAAGCCCACCGGCTCGACTCCACCTGCAGCTCAGACCCCCAAACCTCCTCCAGCCCCTGAGACCGCTCCTGCTCCCACTCCTGCTCCTGTAGTTCAGCAAGGTCGGTGAAATGCACGTCAAAGAAACCGAAGGGAAAAAAAAAACATTAAAAAAAAGTGAAGCAACCTTTTGAAAAAGTTTGTTTCTGTTCATTTTGCATACACATTTTCTTCTACATGTCTTTTCAGTGGTGTGCACAGTGGCACCCACTCCTCCGCTTCGTCCTCCGATCCAGCCCGTTCCTCAGACGGCAGTGAGGTCCAGCGCTCCGAAGCCGATCCTGACCGTCCGGCCTCCCGGCGCTCCCAGTGCAGCCGGTATTCCAGCCCATTCAAGTCCGACCCCCAGCAGCATCATGCCCCAGAGGGTCTTACTCAGCCCTGACATGCAAGCCAGGCTGCCCTGTGAGTGAATTAACCTAGAACCCCCTAGTAGAGATGTGTAAACCCCCTTGGAATAACTTTAGGTTTTATTGTGGCAGCGGGTGTTTGCTTGAAATAAAACAATCCGCCAGTTTCAGGCTGACATCTGTCTGGTCTTTCCTTCGCAGCCGGCGAGGTGGTGAGCATCGCACAGCTGGCCTCCTTGGCAGGCCGACCCGTGTCGTCGAGCCAGGGCAGCAAACCCGTCACCTTCCAGCTGCAGGGCAACAAACTGACTCTGTCTGGAGCTCAGATCCACCAGGTCCCAGCAGCTGGCCCACGCCCAGTTCAAGGTTGTCGCTGTAGCCCGTCTGAAACGTTCACCTAGAGGAAGTCCGCATTTGTCTGCAGCGTTTTTGTCATGTGTTCGTTTAGATGAAATCATGGAGCATCTGCAGCGGTTAAATCTTGTTTAAGTGCAGATTTGGGGACATCTACTGAGGTTGATGGATGCATTTTGTCGGGGGTTTAAAATGGTCCACATTTCTGGAGAGTTTAATAGTTGTTTCACAACTATTACGATACTATACGATACTGGACCATATGTAACGGCTCACTCCTGGACATCAGCTTTGGCTTGTCAATGAGTTTCACTCATTCATCTTTATGTAAGAATTTAATTTAAAGGCATACTATGCAACATTTTTCAGTTAATTAATGTGTTCCATACCGTTTTGGATGATTAAATGAGTCATTTCAGGTCGAACAAAGGTTTTCTCGGCCGCCCTGGGGGTCTGTGGGGGAAATACCATACTTGCAATTGCAGGAGCTTACAGCCCGCACACACAGAAGTCTCTCTTTACGGCGAGAACTCCATGTGTTTTTGCCCTGCCATTCACTATATGCACGCACGAAAGCAACAACAAAGAACCGCGTGTTAACGTCAAATAAACATGCAAGCATATCGAGTTTTATTATTATTATTATTATTATTATATATATATTTTTTTTTATGTTGGCGAGACGCTACCGCGGCGGCGGCGGCCGCGGCTTGGCGAGGCGGTGGCGGTAGCGTCTCGCCAACATAAAAAAAAAAATTTTAAAAATAATAATAATAATAAAATGGACGAGGCGGCGGCGGCAGGGGCCGCGGCGGGAAGGCGCGGCGGGAAGGCGCGGCGGGGCGGCAGCGGCCGCCGCCTCGCCAAGATAGCACTGCAGGAAGCTTGATGTTCATACCTTCACTGTGTTAGTCATTGTTTGTACTGCCGTTTTTTCCACTTTTCATTGCGTTCGCCTGTCTGCTAGATCAAAACAACCGGGCCTGGCTTGATGGAGAAACCAGAACAGCTGAGCATCTTTATGACAGTGCACTTTTACTTTCGCCCTCTGGGGGGAGCCTCGCTGGAAAATCAACCCCGGTTGCATAGTATACCATTCATCTTTATGTAAGGATTTAATTTAAATCTGAAGATTAGCTGGTCAGCAAACTAACCAAAGGAGAACCCAGTCTTTGGAGAGGAAGAGGTCAAACAATTCAGTTCTTCCATGTCAGAAATTGTTAGACTGAGCTCGTTTTTATTTTAGTTTTAGTTAATTGAATTTTAGTTTTAGTCTTGTAAAGCCTGAATTCTTTTATGGAAAGTGTAAAGGAACCCTGCGTTCGGCTCGGTCTCATCCGGACCCTTCTTCCCGTTCCTCTGCAGGTAATGTGATGCACCTGGTGTCCAGCGGGGTCCAGCATCACCTCATCAGCCAGCCGGCTCAGCTGACCGTCCAGACCACCGCCGGCGCGCACGCTGCAAACACACCTGCCGCCAGTCAGGCCGCAAACAAGCTGCCGCTCAATGCCTCACCTCAAGGTAACCCACCTCCAGCCTCCCTCAGGGACACGCTGTGAATTTAACCCCAGTGCTTGTTGTTCAAGGTAGAAAAAAGAAATGATTCCTCCTGTTTGGTTCATTTCAGTGCCCTCAACCATGGTGAGCAGCCCCGGAGTCGTGAAGATTGTCGTGCGGCAGGCAGCAGGCAAGGAGGGCGGGCCCGTGCCCACACTGGCAGTCGCCCATTCCCCACGTCTTGCCCCTCAGACCCCCTCCCTGCACCCCCACACCAGCGCCCCTCCTGTCAGGAGCACGGCTCCCCTGCAGATCGCCCAGCGCACCCCTGGTCTTGGTCCCGCTACCGCCCACTACACCATAGCGCCCCTCAGACTCCCGAGCTCCAACCCAAACCAGCCCCAACCCCCGCGGCCCGTCCTTAAGGTAGTGCAGCCCCCTCCCCCCAGCGCAGAGCAGCCAGGTGAGAGAACGAGCCCGCAGGCTTTTTATCTTCTCTCTGAGCTGCGAACTTCTCTGACGGAGATTTCCTGCAAATGTTTCCTTCTGTGCAAGCCTGTTGCAGCTTTTACGATGCAAAAAGGGAACTAAAAGTAAGTACAATTTTCTTAAAATTAGTGTATTTTTCCTTGATTCAAGCAGGTAAATAAGACTATTTGTCAAAGGATTAAGAGTTTTGCACTTAAAATTGAGATGATTCATCTCCATCATCTTCTTTCAAGCGCAGGATGTCTAATTATCTTATTTTAGGAGTAAAAATAATCATTCCCTTGGCTAATAGTCTTTTTTTTATCTGCTCAAATTATGGAAAAATATACACATTTAAAGAAAATGTTACTTTTAGTTCCCTTTTTGCAGTGTAATAAGTCTGTCATATGTAGCTTTACGGATGCATTAAAGGCAGGTTTATATTTTCTAAAATATATTCCTCTAAAATATTAGTTTGTGTTAAATGTTTAAAGATTGCAAAGCTGCTTGGCTGTATTTTTTTTTCTTTTATGTGGATTCCGCTCTGTACATTTTGGGGTTTTCTTTGTGTATTTTTCCATGGGGGCGATGCATTTTATTAAGATATTATGTGATTGAGCAACACAACGTAGCGCCTCATTGTGAAGTGGAGAGGAAACATCTGGTTCTCCAGTGTTTTAGGAAGCAAGCTGAAAAGTGTGACATGTATTCGGCTACTTCATCCAACGCCCCTAAACCCAGTCCGGTGCAACGACCGCCTACAAAAGTCGGCAGAATTAGTAATTATGGACCAAACTGATTTAATCTGAGTATAAATGCAGCTGCTGTGCGAAGGCCTCAGAGGTTTGATAGACAACAAACGGTGTCGTGAAGGCCAAGGAACACAGCGGACAGGTCAGGGGGTGGCTGTGGCCAATGGTAACTCTGGAGGAGCTGCAGGAGGCCACTCCTCAGGTGGGAGAGTCGGTTGTCAGAACGACTATTGGTTTAGCACATGCAAGATCTGGCCTTTATGGAAGAGTGGCAGGAAAAAGGCTATTGTAGAAGGAAATCATTAGTAGTAGTATTTTTTATTACCACCCCCCAGCATACAGCCACATAGTGAAACATGGTAGTGGCAGCATCATGCTGTGGGGGATGCCAACAGAGAAGCTGGAGCTATAAATACAAGGCAATCCTAGAAATAAAACTGATGTTCTTGATGCGCTCTGTCCAGCCTCACTGAGCTTAAGGTGTTTTGCGAAGAGGAGAAATATGTAGATATGCAAAGCTTTTAGAGATGCACCCTAAAAAGACTTTCAGATGTAATTTCAGGAAGACTTGGTTTTGAAAGTATTAATTAAGGAGAGCTGAATGTTGATCTTATCTGTCAACTAATTCATGTATCGATTTCCTTCCATTTAACCATTAAAGGTACATATTCACATAATGTGATATTTTTTAATTTTTTACGTTTTTCTTAAAGATTATCATGTCCTTCTGCCATAATATTTGTTATTGTTGTCTTTTAAGCTTCGTTTTTGCTCAGTTTGTTACTAATTATCTCCTTTTCTGTGTATAGTTACCATTATAGCATCATGTGTCCGGCGTTAGGTCACTTACGTTACGGACAGGCGGGATCATAAACACTTTACTTATCAGGGAAATAGCATTCTAATGCGTTTTAAAGTGTGTTCATTCCAATTAAAAGTTTTTAGCCTTTGACTTTTATTTATGTCATTGAAAAAATTCTTACCATGACAAATTGTCCTCGCTTGTTTGCGTTTGGTAGGAGCTGTAATTTTCCTTGATCTTGTGGAAGGAGGCTCTGGGAAGGACTCAGTGTAACTTGAAATAGTAGTAGGTCGAGTTGGTCTTCGACCGCGCCGAGCTGTCGGGTTTCTGCGAGGCATTACATTTATTTAGTAGCTGCGTCAGTGGCGACCATCTGGCTTTCTAATACTTTCTAGTACTGCCGGTAGATGGCGCCACGTCTGTTTTTGTCAGCTCATCGCGCCCAGTGCTGGGGTTCAAAAGCTCAAAAAGGACCATCTGGACGAACGCTCGGAGTATATAGCCTTATTTTATCATGATCAGCTGGATTATATGTTATAGGCATATAACGTGGCTGCATGCCTTTAAGCACTACTGTGTTTTGATCTGTATAATCCCAATAATCTCCATGGCCGGCTGTAGTTGGGGCAACATATGAAAAAGCTGAGCACTTTTGCACGCACACGGTAAAAGTGTCTTCAAATCTCAGATTCCTCTCCTTCTCCTTCTTCTTCTCCTCCTTAGCTCCAACTCTGGTGGCCGGCTCGCCATCTGTGGCCAAACCCTCAGCAGCGCCTCGAGACGGCGGCAGCAGCAACCAGCCAGCTGCTACCACCAAGTCAAAGAGCAGCGGGAGCACAAAGACCAACCCCCCACGCAGGAGGGCCCCTCGCCCGCCTCTACGATCTCCTTTCCACGTGGTGAGCCGTCTCTTCTGTTGACGTCTTTAAATCGTGTTCACCGATTCCCCTCCAGGCTGATGCTCTGTTAATGCTCTGTGCGTCGTCTGCGTTTCTATTCTGCAAAAAATAAAGCATGCATGTGTTAAAAAGGCACTGCTCTCATCAATTTACGTGTCCCGCACGTCGCCACAGATGCTTTACGTTCGTCTGTCGGACTGCCATCCGGTTCTGGTGTGTGAAATGGGACTTGTGCAAACGTGGCCGCTGACGTTGGTCTGAATTTCTGTGGTTTTAACAGTCGTGGCTAGCCGAGGAGATCAAAGAGCAGCGAGAGAGCCGGCTGGACTTGATCTTCCGAGTCAACGAGCGGCGCTGCGGCGCCACGCCTGCGTACGGCCGGGAGGTTTTGGACTTTCTAACGTTCCTCCCCGGCCCTCGCCAGTCTCCGCCGCCTCTGAGAGCGCAGGGGGAGTGGCGGCGCTCGGGCCACAGCAGCTGTCTGCTGGCACAGCAGCGGGACGAGGAGGACTACTGGCGCCAGAGCCCCGCGTTAAGAGAGGCCATCCACGGCCCTGACAAAAGGGTGGAGCTCCTCAGCCATATAATCGACAGGTAGACATGTGATCGACAGACGCATGCAAATCCCATAAAGGAGGGAGATTTGTTTATCAAAGCTTTTTTTTTTTTTCTACGTTTAGGTTTGTGTTTGTGATTCCTCCTGTGGAGGCTCCTCTGATCTCCATGCACTGCTGCCATCCTCCTCCGTCCCTGAGCCACAAGCAGGCGGTCTTCTCCTCCACGCTGTCGGCCCAAGTCGCTCCGCTGACCCGCAGCCTGCACCACATCCACTGCAACATGAGGACTCAGTTTCCTGACCTGAGGCTCATACAGTACGACTGCGGTGAGTTATAGAATGGGGACTTATGGGAAAAGAAAGCGAAGAGATGATCCTGGACAGGAACTTATTCTTATCAGATCGTTTACAGCGCCTAGCAGAGGTTTTTTGTTAAGTTGCAGCCACACATCTGTGTATTTTCTTGTGATTATATAAGATGGGTCAACACGAAAGATCGCATAGTTGGAGGACAAAGTGGTCATCCACCAACACTCTATACAGTAGAGACACCTTTATTTATGTCCTATGGAGGTCGTGGTTGAGCACGCTGACATGTGGACTCTGACTGGGCCATCCTGCAACCTTCAGCCGTGTCTCTACTAGATCAGCTCAGTAGCAGAGCCCTGACCGCGAGCTGCTGAGGTAGTTCAGCCATTTGTTCCAGGCGTGTCGGGTACGGGGCTTAGCTAAATGTTGCAGGACGCTGGCCCACCAGGGTTGACTTTGAGACCCCAGATCTGGACCGTGGTCTTAGGTTTAGGATGGTTGTCCTACTGGAAGCTGAATCTTCACCCCTGTCCCAATCATTTGACAGTCCCTGCCTCGTGGGTTTGGTTCAGGGTTGTCCCGTATTTAGCTCCGTCCAGCCTCCCATCAGCTCTGACCTGCTGAGGAAATGAACCCTGACAGCATGAGGCTGCTGCCTCCACAATATTCCACCATGGATATGTTGTGCAACGCTACTTTTCCATCATACGCAGCGTTTTAGTCTTCCACTCTGCTTTGACCCCTAAATGTCTTCTCTGTGACTACAGGGGCGGACTTCTAATGAGGTTTTGTTAAAACAAAGGCTCACTCCTTGCCACAGGGTGCTTCCGCAAGTCTTGAAAGTCTTAATAAGTATGGAATTTTGAAACACTGTTTTCCAGACCTTGAAAAGTCTTGAATTTTGTGTGAAAGTCTTAATAAAGTATGGGGGAAAAAAATGTGTGGTAGAATTTTACAGTATGCTCAAAGGCATTGTGAAATGAGAAATGGGAAGGTAGGCTATAAAACTATAATTTTACTAACTGGTCATGTACTGTATTAGCCTAATGGAATCAAACACTTGTTTGATGTGACATTCATGTACTTGTGATTTTCATGTTTTGAAACGTTTTCATCAGTAAAAGCATAATTTACTGTGAATAATGCATTTGTTCATTGAATACTAGTCTATAAAAATTAACATTTCTAATAAACAGTCTGTACAATCTCAACCAATGAAGTGGGCAGTAGGCACACAAGTATACAAGTACATAAAGTTAAGGTCTTGGGGAAAAGAAATATCAGTTTTAAAAAAGTCTGGAAAAGGTCTGGAATTTTAATTTGGAAAAAGAGCAAGCACCCTGTGCCACGCTTCCATACAGGTCAGAGTGGAGGAATTATACGACTATGAACACATTCTCCACCCGAGCTGTGGAGCTCTGCAGCTCATCCATAGGGCTCTTGGCCGCCTGTCTAATTAATGCTCTCCTTAAGGTGGACGGCCATGTCTTGGTAGACCAGCAGTGGTGTTATGCTGTTACTGTATAGATTGAAACGCAGACACAGAGAAATGAGACATAATCAACCTGCTTTCTTTTCAGATTTATATTGCTGCCCTCACTTGTTTTGTTCCCACTGGCTTAATATATCCCCCCCCTCCCCTAAATAATTGTCCCTATCTCTAAAGGTTAAAAGTAAACTTTACTATCTCCAAGGAGCAATTTGTTGTGCAGACAGCTGTCACACACAAAAAAAGCACAGAACAGCAGCATTAAATGGAAAAGTCTGAGTTCACTAAGCTGACAGCAGCAGACATAGATTTTTTTTCAGTCTGTTCATCCTACAGCGTGGCGTCCTCTGCCTCCTTCCTGCAGGTAGCAGCAGGGGAAACTGCTGTAGAGGTCATTCAGGGGAGCATGCTGACAATTTTCACTGCATACGTTTACAGCACCATGCAGACGAGTTCTTGTTTCAAGCTGCATGTGACCCGAGCCAGCAGCTAGAGACCCGATAAAACAAGAATAAAGCCTAAAACCAGGACTCGGCATTAAAAGTGCTACGCTTTAAATAAATGTGCATACGCTGGTGTGACGTTATGACCACTGACTCCACCTGCTGTCAGTACTTATCATTAATAACCACCTCCAGGTACTTTACCTGTGGCACCAGCATAACAGTTTGATTGTTTGTTACTGAGGAGATCATCTCTGCACAATTCTTTTGTTTTTTTAATATACTGTTGCTTAAAAGGGAAGCTTCCCAGGGCTGGGCGATATGGATTAAAAAATAAATCTCCGATTTTATCATACCAAATCCGATTAATCGATTTTTTTCCTCCTTTTTGTTTCATAAAAAGAAATTAAAGAAATGATTTTAAAACCTTGCTTTTTATGTCAAGCATTTCGTCAGGGAGTTGACCTGAATTCAAAGTGCAACTAAAAACAAGCTGTGAAACATGCTTGTAAAACATGATGGTAGCCGTGCCATTATAAACAATGAAAATATAACAAAACATTTGCTGCTAGTGGTATTACACATTGAGCTAAGAACAGGCTTCACTGCACTTGTGAACTTCAAACTAAGTTAAAAAAAAAAGTAAATAAGTAAATGAAGTACCTCGTATTATGGTAAAAAAAAAAAAAAAGTTTCCATTTAACAATATTTTGACAATACATTTGCCTAAACATATATTCAGCATCACATGCTGTTCTCTTCATGAAAACCCAATGAGTGTATTGGCAAAATAAAATCCAGATTTTCCAAAAATGAAATCTTAAAGGATTGTAAATTCGAATTAATCGATTAAATCGATTTATCGCCCAGCCCTACTTCCCACCAATTAAAATTGTCACTAACGGAGATAAATGATGTGCAGTCTGATGGCTGTGGGAGGTAATTGTATATAAAACAAAAGAGGGGAAAGAACACAACCCTGAGGAACACCAGTGGGGGGGAAAAGGGGCTCAGATAAAACCACGTTTAAAAGTCTCCTTGCTGCTTCTTCTGCTCTCCTGTTTATCCTGTCAGGTCCAACAGAACTTCCTTTAATAACCACCACGCATCTCCGTTTAAAATGTCTCCGGCCGTTTTTATGGGGCTCTGTTTCCTCAAACGCGTGTGTCCTCTGCGTGCAGGCAAGCTTCAGACTCTGCACACTCTGCTGCGAAAGCTGAAGTCCGGAGGCCACCGAGTGCTGATCTTCACCCAGATGACGCGCATGCTGGACGTGCTCGAGCAGTTCCTCAACTACCACGGCCACATCTACCTGCGTCTGGACGGCAGCACCCGCGTGGAGCAGAGACAGGTTTGGGAGATGATGTTCTCGGTTCTGTAGCTTCTAGCGGGCTGTCTTCTGTAAGGACTTTGGGTTTTATTCTGTCTGTCTTTAAACGTCTGTTATGAGACGCTGAATAGGTCTTAGAAGTCTGAACTCTTCAGCTTTTTTCCCCTTTAGCAATAAGATGATTGTCGGTGTCATTTTTAAGGCTGTTGCTGTTTTTAAATGTGCTGTACAAATGTGACTTTCTAATATTCCTGATGCTCACGGTTTGCGCACCGTCCTCTGCAGGCCCTCATGGAGCGCTTCAACGCAGACCGACGTATCTTCTGCTTCATTTTGTCAACTCGCAGCGGAGGTGTCGGGGTCAATCTGACCGGAGCCGATACCGTGGTTTTCTACGACAGCGACTGGAATCCCACCATGGATGCTCAGGCCCAGGACCGCTGTCACCGAATCGGCCAGACCCGGGACGTCCACATCTACAGGTGCTGCATTTATGTCCGCTGTTCCAGAATATTAGGCCAGCGCTGGACGTATTGGGACACGTTTGTCCACAAATAAGCCTGACTGATAGATGATTTCATTTTCATAAATTTAATAAACACAATTCAATAGTGGAGAATTAAATACGCTGAAATAACCTGCCTGCATAAGTATGCGCACCCTTAAACTAAATTTTTCCACCGTTCCTTGCTCATGTTTTGTTCACTTCTTTCTGCAGGTGACCCCACAACCTTTGTCAGACTTTATCAGACTTGGTTCTGGATGCTGGTTATTTCGGTCCAAAATGTACTACTTACTGCTGATATGTTGTATACTTGGACTCACAGGATGCTGAAAAATGAAATGCCTCTTAGGGCTCCACAATGTATCACACATGTATCCAGGGTTTCCGCAGGTCATTAAGTCATTAAAATATACTTTTTTTTTAAATTAAGGGCTTAATTGGCATTAAAATTCATTAAATGTGATTATCGGTGGCATTTCAAATGCTTTTTTTTTTTTGTCTAAAAAAATAACGTTTCATAAAAACTGTTTCGTCAGATATAATATACCAGATATAACTGATTCTGCATGTTTGCGCGGATCCAAACACGCTGAACTGCTTCCGGTCCATCGTAAAGCCGTATGTTTTTACAATGTTCGGAAAAGAAGCTCGAGGCGGAGAAAGAGCTAGAGAATGGGGAAAATGCAAATTTCAACAAAAGTGGGTGGAAAACGAGGAATTTGGGACAAAGATGCGGTAAAGATGACGAAGGGTTTTGCCATGTTTGTAAAAAAAAAAAAAAAAAAATTAAGCTTTGCACAATGAGTGTCGATGCTTCACGATCTCACATGAAGTCGGGGACAGCCACAGATCAGCTGCAAGGGGCAGACAACAGCTAACAATGTCAAGTTTTCTGTAACCAACGCAGTCACGTCCGCAGTAGCTACCACAACCAGCACAAAGCAGCAGCTGGAGCAAACTCTTTCCCGTCGGGAAATCATGCGGACATGCTCTGGTGTCTGAACACAGCCATCATCAAGTACCCATGACTCTTTTTATATATATATATATATATATATATATATATATATATATATATATATATATATATATATATATATATATATATATATATATATATATATATATATATATTTCTAAGAGCATTAAAAAGCATTAGTTACTCATTCCTGTGTAAACCCTGATCATTGTTGCCGACCCCTGTATGTAATACACGTACCAGGACTGCAAGAACTGCGCCAGGCATTCAGGCTCTCTGTGTTTGTGTTATATTTAGTAACGCTCGTCGTTTATTTAGGCACAAAAATTTTAGAGGATAAAGAGGTGGTGTGGCAAGGAGCAACTTTTTCTATCAAACTTTACTGTAGAGATGGAAATAATGAATTTTATAACGTTTTTTTTTTACCAGTAGCTAGATAAACTTCTCATAATCTGGGGCTTATGTTTGCCGTTAACCCAAAGCAGAAAGAAATATGTTAATTTATATCAAGTCGTTAAGTTAATTCACCCCAGATCCATCTGAGGAAAACCTCAGATCAGGTTGTTGCCACCACCGTGTTTCTCTGTGGGTGTGGGGGTCTGGTGCTGTTTTCTTTTTTCTATCTTAATTTTACATTAGGGCCCAAATATTATCTCCGTTTTGGGAGATTTTAGCCTTTTTCTTTGTGAGAGAAAGCTTTAGTCTTGCCGCCCTGTTGTTTAGTCGAGACAAATGGAGAACCAAGCACATTGTTATAACGTGTAGGAGACAACTAGTTGCTGTAGGAGATTGCTGCAGCTCCTTCAGTGATTCCTCTGACCCACTGTCTTCCCTGCGCCTATGTGTATAACTTTCAGTCCATAATTTCTTAGTCTGAAGCCTAAAACGTTTTTAATCATGTCAAGTCAGCATTTTTCTGGTTTGTCGAATCATAGCCACGGTGATTGTAACGGTGTCGGGCCTTTTCAGACTGATCAGCGAGCGAACAGTGGAGGAGAACATTTTAAAGAAGGCCAACCAGAAGAGGATGCTGGGCGATATGGCAATAGAGGGAGGAAACTTCACCACCGCCTTCTTCAAAGAGGTACCAACCCACCCGTCCGTCTGCCTGAGCGCGTGCGAGAACGCAGATCGTGTTTGGTAAGGTACCGACAAAAAAAGCACCGCGCTTCATGAGCTACACCTTCTTTCAGCAAACCATCAGGGAGCTGTTCGACGTCAACGACGGGGAGAAGAGGGAGGCGGCGGCGGAGCTGTCTGTGCCTCAGGCTGAGGAGGAGGAAGGCGTCAACAAGCAGAGCACCACCATCCTGGAGCAGGTTGGAGACGTTTAGCTACACAAGCATCAGGTTTTCAGCACTGCCAGCTTGCTCTGTAACACCTGTGGCGAACGGTCCCAGGCGCTGTGTCGAGCCGAGGACGAGGAGGACATCGTGGCCGCCTCCCAGGCCAAAGCGGAGCAGGTGGCCGAGCTGGCCGAGTTCAACGAGAACATCCCGCTGGACGACGGCGGGGAACAGGAGGAGGTGGAGGAGCTGTCCAAGGCGGAGCAGGAGATCGCTGCTCTGGTGGAGCAGGTGACTGACGAGGCGCTTCTGTTGATCCTGTCTTGTTTTTAGCTGCTGGCCTCTCACTTCTGACCTGCTTGTCTGCAGCTCACCCCCATCGAACGCTACGCCATGAACTTCCTGGAGGCTTCTTTGGAGGACGTCTGCAAAGAGGAGCTGAAGCAGGCTGAGGTAACTTTTCACCTCAGGTGTCTCTCATCAGAAATCCCAGCAGAGGGTTTTATAGTTTTTTTTTTTTTACACCAACTTTTGGTTGCAGATTAAGAAATATTTTCTTAAAGGTATACTATGCAACCGGGGTTGATTTTCCAGTGAGGCTCCCCCCAGAGGGCGAAATTAAAAGTGCACTGTCGTAAAGATGCTCAGCTGTTCTGGTTCCTCCGTCAAGCCAGGCGCGGTTGTTTTGAGCTTAGCAGACAGGCGAACGCAACGAAAAGTGGAAAAAACGGCAGTACAAACAATGACTAACACAGTGAAGGTATGAACATCAGGGTTTCCTGCAGCGCTATCTTGGCGAAGCCGCCGCCGGCGCCGCCTCGCCAGTTTTATTATTATTATTATTTTATTTTTTTATGTTGGCGAGACGCTACCGCCACCGCCTCGCCAGTTTTATTATTATTATTATTATTTTTATTTTTTTTTTATGTTGGCGAGACGCCACCGCCTCGCCAAGCCGCAGCAGCCGCCACCGCGCCGCGGTAGTGTCTCGCCAACATAAAAAAATAAAATAAATAATAATAATAATAATAATAATAATAATAATAATAATAATAATAAAACTTGATATGCTTGCATGTTTATTTGACGTTAACACGCGGTTCTTTGTTGTTGCTTTCGCGCGTGCATATAGTGAATGGCAGGGCAAAAACACATGGAGTTCTCACCGTAAAGCGAGACTTCTGTGTGTGCGGGCCGTGAGCTCTTGCAATTGCAAGTACGGTATTTCCCCCACAGACCCCCAGTGCGGCCGAGAAAACCTTTGTTCGACCTGAAATGACTCATTTAATCATCCAAAACGGTATGGAACACATTAATTAACTGAAAAATGTTGCATAGTATGCCTTTAATTTATCAGCTTGCTCGTCTCTGCCTATCAGGAACCTTTCACTGCTGAGATTTTCCTTTACGTTATGGCTTTAATTTGGGAGAAGAACTTGGCTGGTGACCGGATGGTCCCATAGGAATGACGAGTCGCTTGCTGGAAGCTAAAAATCCTGTTTTCTGATCATTGAACGTCTCGTTCTTCCTGAATAGTCGGTAAAAGTTTTGTAGGTGTTTCCTGTTAAGTGGTTCAGACACATCAGCGGTACTGAAGATGTAGGTATGGACGGTTCACTGAGCAGAGAAAATCTGGAGTTTGGACTGTCTGACCAGCCGGTAATCGGTCAGCACAGAAAAAGTCTGATAGGATGCTGCTGTGGCGCCCCCTACAGGGAACAGCTGAAAGAAGCAGAAACCTAATTATTTGGACTTAACTTTGTTGTTTCCACTACCCTACTGTATATTTCCTTTAGGGGGCCAGGATCCTGCAGTTTTTATTCTAATAAAAACAGTTTTCACCACTTTCTTTGCACCATTTCAATCTTCAATGAAAATTTTCATCGTTTGTCATGACATAAAACATTTTTACTGGCTTTGCTTTCCCCTGCCATTCATGTTTGAGCTTGCCGTTTGTTTTATAGTTTTAAAATGATAGATATTAAGAAATTACCTGCTCGAGCCTGCTGGCAGCTAATGAAGCCATGACTTTTTAAGATTAGCATATTACATCAGACCAATAAAAATATTTCTGAATGCAGAAATTTGGGCTTAATGGAAAGCTAAATATTAGTTTCAAAAGAAGTACAATCCAACATACGACCCTTATTGCTATAATTTACTGAACATGAACAATTTGTGTCGATATCAGCACGATAGGTGGATCGCTACGCTTCAGTCTTTTAGCTCTTTAGTCCACGTAAAAGGACTCTGACGTCGTCTCTGGTCTAGGGCTGAACAATTAATCACATTTTCAATATAATCGCGATTTAACAAAATGCAATTTCCAAATCGCAGAGGTCTGCAATTTTTGGCTATGTAACAATTAGTGAATCAGACACGTCCATTAGGTGTCCCTAATATGTTTTAAAGTGGGTTTGCCTCCACATGGAAGGTGAAGACAGTTGCAGCAGTGAGATAATTTAACTTTTTTACTTGTTTTAGAGTTTATATAATCATACATAGCATTAAGTTCTGGTCAATCAGTTTAATACATAGACTTGTTTGTTGGTTGCACTTTATGTTCAACAAGGATCAATTAAAAGCTGTTCTCTTGAATAATATTCTGATTTATAAAAAACATTAAACGTTCTTGTTTAAAATAGTCCTTGTTTACAAACATCTTTATTTAGAGGCCATTTTTGTTGCTTGTGGTTAATGCAGAAAAAAGTCAAAATTACGCAATAATTTCTGCTCCGAGTTTAGATGCTGTGGGTCTTTTAGCAACTAATCCACATGGCGAGGAAACAAATTGATTTGTTGTTTTTTTATATGTTTAAAAAGACATGATAAATATAAACTGGGGGGGAAAAATCGCATTAAATCGCAATATTAAGATAAAAAATCGCAATTAGATTATTACTATTAGATTATACTGAACTCCTGACTCATGAATCTGTGCCAAATTCCTAAATGCACTTCTCAGTGCAACCTTTCCTACCACACTTTTTCTTTCCGCTAGATTTTCTTACATACAGCATCTCTTGAAATCTCCTGGACACCTGTCAAGTCAGCAGTCTTACCCCTGTTTGTTAGGCCACAACATAATATTAATAAATATAATACTTAATGTTTAATGTTGTTCCCCTGAGAAACTGAACTGCAGGCTTTCATTAGCTTTTAGCCAAAATTATGAAAATACCAGAAATAAACACGCTCAATATAAAGTAGAGGTTTGAATTTTTGAGTTGCATCATTAAAATAAATGAAATACCTTAAGATTGACATGTATATCTGTGCATTAAATGTTTGAACTGAGACATAAATGCCCCAGATAACCTCAGAAATCAGCTAAATGTAGAAATGTGAAACGGTATTTGCATTGAAGATGCCATGAATTCTGCTGTTGTGTTTTAGGAGCAGGTGGAAGCTGCGCGGAAGGGCCTGGACCAGGCCAAGGAGGAGGGGCTGATGCTCCACCGCTCCTCCGATGAAGACGACGACGACTTCATGCACACGCCAGCTTCCTCTGAACCCGCTCAGCAGACTCCCGCCCGCCGCGGCCGTAAACCCAAGGACAAGACGCTGACCTCCACGCGGACCAGCGGCCGACTCCGCGGCGCCTCGCCCGACACCGAACCCGAGCCGCAGACGGCGAGGGAGGTGCCCGAAAGACTCCGTCTGAGGGGACGGCCGGCCGCCAAAGACTCCGCCTCCGTCAAACCCTGCACATCAACCCGGGTTCAGGACTCCAAGTCGTCTAAAGCCTCGTCTCCCGGCAGAGATCACCAGACCACCAAGACGAGGACTCAGCCAAGCCGTTCCCATCCCAGTCCCGTGCCTTCCCCTTCTGCCGGCTCTCCTCCGGTGGGGAGGCAGCAGTGCGCCGCGCAGGCCGACGCTAAAAGCTCCAAAGCAGCCAAGGAGGAGAAGGAAGAGGAGAAAGAAAGGAGAATCTCTGAGTCTTCGTTAGATTCCAGCTTCGGAGCAGAACATCTGACCAAAGAGGACGACGGGCCCATGTCCCCTCCCTCCACGAGCTCCCGGTCGCCTCGTAAGCGCCAGACGGCGGACGGCGAGGTGCTGCGGGGCCTGACGGACGATTCCCCGTCCGCCAAAGTCCTGCGGAAGCTTCCGGGAAGGCTTGTGAAGGTGGTGGAGGAGAAGGAGCCCAGAAGGAGGAGACGGCGAGGAAGCGAAGCCGGAGCCTCCTCGGAGGACGTGACGGCGGAGGAGCACGCCGCTGGATTCACAGACGAGCCGAGCAAAGAGAACACGTGCCAGAGCCCCAATGAAAAGACGAGAGCGGCCGTGTACAGCTTCCCCCAGGACCACGACTCCTGCCAAAGCCCGGCTGCTCCTCCTCAGCCGGTCCGGGGTTACCCTCCGTACTCGCCGCTGCACCTTTCCCCCGACATGCCGGTGCTTAGAAACCTTCCTGTGCGACGCAGGCTGGAAACAGAATCCCGCATGGCGGCTCAGCTGGGCGAGCAGCAGCAGCAGCTTCACGGGCGAGGAAGAGGAGCGCCCCTAACTAAGCAGACAGACTCAGAGTCTAGCATGAACTGCCTTGTGACGCCTGTGAAAAGGAAGCGGGGCCGGCCCCCTAAGATCCACACTGCTGCACCTGAGCCCGAAACCAGAGCGGCTGCTTCCCCCTCCTCCCTGAGCGAGGACAGGAGCCCCGCTCTGTCCCCCAAACGGAAGAGGGGTCGCCCCCGCAAGGACTCCACAGTCGCGTCCGACGCAGTTTGTGCGGCACAAAGCTCCAACGCACCAAAAGCTGAAACCAGAGTCCCAGAGACGCCGTCTGCAGCTGCCGTCAACACAGATCTGCTCTCTGAGGAAACACCGGCACAAGCTTCAATCCCTGCGCAGCCTTGTGGAGCCAGTACAGGTGAGACGTCCACGTCTGACTCTGCTTCGGTCCAGACGCCAGCCGAACCCGCGTCTCCTCCTCCTGCTGCAGCCGCCACACCAGCTCCAGTTCAGGGTCCCCTCCCATCAGCCCCAGTGTGCGTCCCGGAGGCCCCTCCATCCGTCTCAGCAAGCCCTCCCTCAGCGACGCCCGCCGCCGGTGTCTCTGCTTCAGGACCAGACTCTTCCCCCGTCTCTACAGCTGAGGCCCCGGGAGAACCCGACTCTGGTGAATCCCCCGCAGATGAGGAAACTTCAAAGGCGAGCCCCCCTCCTGCTGCAGAAGTCCAAACCCTGGAGCCCGGTATCACGGAAGGCGTCGCCGCACCAGACGACCTGCACGCGGCTAAAAGCGATGCTCCACAGGACCTGCTGCAGGACTCTGCCGCTCCTACAGGACCGCCTGAAACCGAGACCCCGCATGGAGGTCAGGAGGCGACAGACACGACTTCAGAAACTCTTCCAGACGCGTCACAAGCCGCCCAGGAGAGCCAATCAAAGAGCACGACTCCAGAAGATACGGAGCAAACGGCTTCACCAAACTCGACCCCAACCACGCCCGGCGACGCCTCCGACACGGCGGCTCCGTCCGCTGAAGACGAGACTCCGTCAGGACAGGCTGAGGTGACCGCGGTCCTGACCCAGCCGGTTCCAACGCCGCCGCCGCCGCCGCCATCGTCCTCAGAGACGCCTGCAGACGTTCAGGCGACACCAGAACCGGACGGGTCTACAGAGACGTTTGCAACTTCCTCTGAGACAAAGACGGCTCCAGAACCCTCTGGTGCAACATCTGCTGTGGTAACAACGCCTGCAGACACGCCTTCCCCTCCAACAGAGGAGGTCAGCGCTGCAACTCCTGCTGCCTCCACCCCAGCGGTCGCTGAGCCGAACCCAGCAGGAGCAGCAGGAGCAGCGCCTTCTGAAGAAAGTCACTCAGAAATGGCGTCTGCATCGTCTCCAGAACAAACCCTCACAGCCAGGGAGGCAGCATCGTCCCCCGTCTCCTCCGCCCAAACCCCTGCAGTCATCTGCCCGGTGGAGGAGCGGTCTGCGTCCCCTGCTGCTCCTGAAGAGACGCCCGCAGAGGCTGCTCCCCAGACGGAGGAGGCGCCCGCTGACGCGTCGGCCAACACGGAGACCAAAGGAGACCCTGACACAGACGTGGGAGCAGACGCCGTGAAGGATGAAGCAGAATCCAGCAGGGAGGAGGATGTCTGTAAGCCAGAGCCTAAAAGGAGAAGGCTGGACACCTCCTCCGACTCAGGGAAGGAAAAAGCTCCTCGGGAGGCCGCCGCCGATGGTCAGAAACTTTCCAAGCAGAAGAGGCCCATCAGCCGGGAGAGCAGCCAGGAGTCTGTGCGCTCGTCTTCGCCGTCGTCCGGGAGCTCCTCGTCGACCCTCACCCGGCACGCTCACCACAAGAAGACCTACGAGAACAGGCATCAGGGCAAGAGGAGGCGAACGGAGACACCTGAGGGAGAGGAGGAGGAGGAGGAGGAGGGGAAGGAAGCGGTCACCACTGCCTCTCACAGGAGACGCTCCAGGTCCTCCTCTTCCTCGTCCGACTCGGACAGCAGCGAGAGCAGGAGGCGGCTGACGCGCTCCACCAAGCGGCGGCTGCAGGACCAGGAGGAGGACGCAGGAAACGAGGAGAGGAAGGGCGTGAAAGTCCCACGCAGTCACGAGAGGAACGCCTCAAACAACAACACCACCGCGTCCACCGGGGGGGAATCCGGCAGCGACACGTCTTCTGTCAGGATCACCAGGAAGTCGGCGGGCTCCCAGCCGCCGCAGACCAACAGCGCCTCCCTGTTGCCTCCTGAGCCGGAGGTCCTGGGCAAGAGGTGCTCGGCTCTGAACGCGGCCGCCAAGCTGCTGGCCATGAAAGGCAGGGTGGACACCCCCGGTCACACGACCCGCAAAGAGTCCGGCGCCAAAGCTGCCTCCTCTTCTGACAGGAACCAGAAGCCTAAAGGCCTCCTGGCCTCCCCTCAGAGCAACTCGGTGAGTCCCAATAACAGGAGCAGGAGCGGCAAACCTTCGCCTCCGGACCAGACGGGCCGCCCCGCCCCCCGCTCCACCAGGCGGTGCCCCGGTCAGCTGGTGCCGCCGCTGCAGGCGGAGTACAAGAGGCCCAAACCCGAGGAGAGGGAGAGTAAGAAGAAGGGGAAGGAGGGCGAGGGCCACAGCGCCTGCAGCAGCATGAGCAGCGACGGCGAGGGGGAGCGCAGCAGCAGGAGCCGCAGCAGCAGCAACAGCAGCCAGCGCACCCGCAGCATCAGCTCCCAGAACACCGAGTTCAGAGGTTCCCGGGCCGCCTCCTCCGGCAGCGAGCGCGACAGGGACCGCAGCCCCGAGCGGAGGAGGGGCGGCGGCCTGAAGGAGCGGCGGAAGGACCGACAGGAGAGCAGGAGGTCCCAGAGACACTCGCAAGAGGTGACCAGCAGCCCGGGGGCGGAGGGGGTGCCGGACAGGGTGCTGCGGAGCGTGGCGGCGCTCGCAGCGGTGCAGGCGCGCTCGCCGGCCGCCAGCACCCGCTCCTCCTCCTCCTCCTCCTCCAATCAGCAGCGCAACAAGACATGACCAGAGTGCCAAAGATTTAAAACTGGAAGGAAAAAACTAAAGAGAAGCGAGAAGGTGTCACGACCTCCAGGGCTGCTCCTGCTCCTGCTGCTGCTGCATGGGGAGCAGAACCCTCCCTGCCTCCCTTTGTGAACCGAGCCGGCCCCTCACTGCCAGGTAGTGCCTGATGGAGAGGAGGGGGGGGCGGGGCTCAGGGAGGAGGCGCAGTGAATGAATTCACCTCCAGGGACAAAGGTGCAAGATTAAAGTACTGTAATTACTAGACTGGGAACCAGAGGGGGGGACATTACAGGACCCCCTGCTGGGGGGGGGGAGGGGGGCGTTCACATAGAAATTAATTTGTCAAACATTTAAACCTAGAAGTGACCCGTTTATTGTAACCTGGAGGTTGGAGAACAATTACTTCTGCAACTCCTGTCAGCTGTCCTGACTCGTTTCTTTATTTTTTTTTTGTAAGTTATGCATATTTTTATGATTTCTTCCAGGGTGTTGGGAGGAGAGCAGGTTTGTCAGAGCGCTGGATACCCCCCCCTCCCCCCTCCCTCCATCTCCCCCTCCAGACAGTTCTGTTCATTGGATCCGTTTGCACATTGAGAAAGAGAACATAATGTGGCTTTTTCAGTATGTTTTGGTGTTTTACATGAGCTGGGTTAATCGGTCCTTAGTATCTTGCAGTATGTATTTACGGTTTGAAAATGTGCTGCTTGAACAGTTAACGCTAAAGTCTTGTATTTATACCGAGTAGAGGGGGCGGGTGAATGTTTGTGAGGAGTGCCTGTCCGGCCCGGTGGTTTCTGACCTCAGATTGCCTTGTTGAAGCGCCTGAAGCGGAGGGGGTCCAGCTTCTTGTTCAAAAACACAGAATACACAATCAGCACCCAGTGGGTCATCAGCCCCAACGTCACTCCATAGGGGGGAGGAGGAGGAGGGGGGGATACGTGTGAATCAAATGAGCAGTACAGCTCCAGATGACAGGAAACGTTTTATTTGGATACTTGTCGGGAACGGGTCGATTCCTGGTGACGGTGGTCTTACTTTTGGTTCGTCTCTTTATTTGTTGCATTCCTTTGATCCCTTGTTATTCCACATTGTTTTACTTGAAAACTAAAACATCTGCAGTTGAATAAAAAGACCAAAAATTATGTTTGTGTGTTTCTGGAGGATGGGGTTATATATATATATATATATATATATATATACATACATACACACACATATATATGTCGAAAAAAAACAAAAACCAGAATTGAGCAACTTTATTTAAAGACATTCGTGCAACATACATTCATCAGATGTAAAAACATGCAGTGCCAACGTTCCCGCTGCTTTGTGGGTCGTCCTGTAGCGACTCAAACGGCTCGGTCGCCCATATCAAATCTGAAAATGTGCATTAATATTTCTGGCAAAACGTGTCAGTAACGTAGAATACCACAGCGCTGCCCCTCCCCCACTTGTTGCTGGTCAGCTGGACGAACCAAGGCAGCTCCCCGTCTCACGAGGACAAATTCGGCTTTTAGGCAATATTTACAGTCACAAAACAGGTGAAATAGGAATAAATGGTGTCCTGTAAAATAAGAGCAATCAGTTTGTGTGATTTCTGAATGAATACTGGCTGTCATACCGGCTCATGCCAAGAAAAGACTCAATGCAATGCGACAAACTGGAGGGAAAAAAATGTTAGTTTAAAGCTGTGAGTCAAAAGTCAGAAATAAAATAAAACAAAGGTCTTTAAAACTCAACTCCTGCCCTTCTTAAGTGTTCGTGATTTTGTTTCGGATCATAAATCATAAATTCAAGCTTTCCGGGATAAAGTTGTTTGACTTTTTAATGCAGCTTTGTATCAGGGACTGAAAACCTATTTACACTTGTTACATGAAGGCAGTTTGAAACCACTTAAAAGTAAAAAAAAAAAAAAAAAACATACATTGTGTAAATCAGCAACATTACATTATGTACAATTATATTAGTCTCTTCTGTAAGGCTATAAAAATGTTCTTACGGTCTCTAATTTCATGCACAAGAATCGACAGTTTTTTTTTTCCTGAGAACAGCATATAATCAGTGTCAGGGCTTTAAACACTGCAACGTGCCTTGCTCAAGGTCACTTATGGTTCCTCTTTTCGTTTCCCTTCCGAGTGAAGGAGGTGCAGCTGAAGTAACAGTGAAGGCGGCCTCTGATTTGTGGAGCAGAAACGGACAAAAAAAAAACAAATAAAAAAAAAAAAACCTGCGGCACTTCAGGGGAAGAAGATGCTGGCGAGGTTGTAGTGAGAGCGCATCTCTTCTTGAACATAAAAAAAAAAAAAAAAAAGGATGGACAGCTGTGTTAGAGGGAGACTAGGATGTGAATAGGAGGAAGGAGGGAAATGTGTCTGTATATATATATATACACACACACAGACTTGATTCACCCGTGCTTCCTGTGGGCTGGATGTATTTACACAATGTGCCTGGTGTCGCTAGACGAAAGCGGTGACCACTGCGATGACTATGATGAGGATGAGGATGGCCAAGCAGATGGCAATCCAGATCTTTTTCTGCAGCGGGGGAAAAGAACAGAGAAATGGTATTAAAGTTCAAATACAAAACCACATACTTAGTTTCTCATTTGATAGTATGTACAAAATTAAATGCATCACAAGTGAAAAACAAACCAAAAAAAATTCCAGCATTTTGTCGTTCATAGCATAAAATAAGATGGCAGACGATGCTAAATTTCTCATTCAGTCACGTGACCCACTGTCAGTTTAGTCAAACATGATACCAGGAAGTAGTGATTTTACACAGCCAGTCAATATTTATTCAGGTTTTTAACCTTAAACGAGGACGAATACGAAACTCGCCAATTGGATGTTAAAAATGAAGAGTGCCGTGCCCGGCCATGTGCTTTTGAGCCGATAGTTAGGAACTCCAGGACGACACTGAGGGAAGTTGTAGCGATGATGATGATGCTAGTAGGCAGCATGGCAGGGATAGGGGGTCAACAGGGGTAGAGCTACCCAGCCTTTCCGGATCCAAATTTGACGCAAAACCGGTCTGTCGGATAATTAAACCTTCCTTTCCCCGATCCAAAGCCATTCTTATAATTGGCAGCAGTACAATAGACCACTGTAATGACTTTAACGATCCTTTCAGAGTAATTAATGCGTGAAGTAGTGGTTCTCAGCACATGCTCGAGGACGTTTGACTACACTGACGTCACGGCTGTGTTTTCGTCACGTGACTCGCGGATTGCTGGAGGCGCTTAGCATACTGCAAAATTCTCGCTATTTTTTATTATTTTGAGCATTTTTATTGCGATTTCGACCAGCCACAGAGAGAAAAAACGATAATCTACCATCATGCACGATAAAACTGCTCTATACCCCTTTCTATTTGAACTTAAAACAAGAATTTAGTTGTGTAATTTATTCCCAATATACGTCTGTGAAGGCCTCCCAAGGTTTGTTGGGGAACATCAGTGAACAAATCTAAAGCGCAGCGATTTTACAACATCATCCTAAAGCTGTTGAGTCAAAGATTGCACAAAAATCTTTGACTCAACATTCACTTCACCCTTAACACGTGGTGTAGAGGCTGAAATTTGGTGGTGGCGGCATAATGCTGTGGGATTGCTCTTCCTCACCAGGGACAGGGAAGCTATTCATAATTGCAAGTTTTAAAGGGATGAATCCAAACCTAATGTTCAGTCACTCAGCAGAGGTAAAAGTTCATTTTAAATCAACAGCTGCAGCAAACAAAAAGGTTTTCAGTCCTGATTTAAGGGACCCAACTGCAGAGCTAAAAAAAACAACAACCTGATGAGTAGCTGCAAAACCTGCCAGACCAAAGTCAGGGGACCAAGGTGAGGCTTTCAGCAGAGCAGGGTGGTGGCAGCATCATGCTCAGGGGTGGTTTCTCAACAGTGATGGAGGGAATTCTGGAAATGTTGGGTTTAATAGATACATTGGAGAGCAGGCGGTCCAGTCCTACCTTGCGGGCTCTGTTCTGGTACGTGACGGCCTGTGCTACGTTATCCTTTGCTTTCTCCACGTAGTTCTTAGACTGGAGGATGTTGTTTTCGATCCTGTCGACCATTTCCCCCTGAGGAAGACAAAAGCATCCCAGTCAGCGCTCTCTGCGGCGTAAAAAGCCGGCGGCGGGGCCTGCGCGTCGCCGAGGCCCCACCTGGGCCTCCACCTCCATGGCGAGGTACTGGAACATGTCGTGCAGGTCTCTGATGCTCTTCTCCAGCTTCAGGATCTCGTCGTGTCTGGACTCGATCTCGTTCAGGGCCTGCTTCGTGGCCTTGGCGTCGATCAGGATCTGGAGACCGCAGAGTTTGGGTTTGGTTAGGTTTTCACTCCCCACTCCCCACAGCGTGACACTTCAACGTATCAGATTGATGGTAGACTCCAGAAATGAGCCCATTATGGCTGTTTTCTGAAGCAGAGATTATAGGGAAGTGCCATTTCAGCCTAAGAAGGTGATCAGGTCAGATGGGACCAGAACCGCACCCTCCCACGCAGTAAAACACGGTGATGGCTGTGGAGATGCTTTCAGATTTTTTATTTCCAACACAACTTCGACAACCATGCCTCACTTTCCAAGCAATTCCCCTTTAAGGACTTCTTTGTGTTAGGGTTAAAATCCCTAAAGGACACCTGGACGTTCGTGGCTGTAACGTGACCTTTGAGGGTGGGAATACTTTAAGGCCATTTAATCTAGTCTAACTATGATTTTCTTACCCCATCTGGCGTCCAGTTTGGGCATTTTAAAGAGGCAACAACAAATCGGCGTTACCACCGGACTGACAGCAGCTTTAACGTGTGTCGTTTGCAGGACCAGCGCTCACATTCTGAGTGAAGACGTCCGTCTGGCCGCTTTCCAGCATCGTGTCCAGCTCCTCGTCCGTCACGTTGGTGCCGGCTGAAACCAGAGGGGGAAACAGATCAGCGGGGCTGTAAATTAATAATAAGACCCGCCGAGACGTTTGCAGGCAGAGCCGCTCCCATTCAGGCGTGGCCCGAGGAGCCGCAGACGTCTCGGCTTCAAAGGATGTCATTAAAGGAGCGGCGCACGCTGTAATGTTTACGTACAAGTCTATGTGGGAATTGACCGTGTTGTTGTTGTTTATGGGCATAAAATGACGGCCAGTGGGCTGGTTGTGCTCATATCGCCCTGGTCTGAACACAACGCTTATGAACTGCCGCTGGTTTGCAGACCTGCAGCTGGAGCCGGTCTCAGGCGGAGGCGTCCGAGAGAAACCGAGCAGCAATACCTCGTAGTCTGCAAACGGCTGCATGATAATTTATTTTAAGATTGGCTCATCAGCCTCTGTCTGGGAGATATTCTGATCAACTTTTTTTCCTTTCGTTCATCCATTTTATCATAAACCTGTTCTGACCCAGTGAGCCTTGATTTCTGCCTTTTTAATGAGCATCAGCTTGAATTCCCAGAAGCAAAGTTCAGCTGAGCGAATAGAAAGAGAAACTAAAACACGATTGTTGCATCATCTGGGAAAGTGCAGAAATGTGAACGGTTGCTCCATCCACCTCACAAATACCCCCCCCCCCCTATTTTTTTTGATGCAAAAAGCCATTAATTTAAATTAGACCCTATCAATAATCTAGGTTTTGCACAAATATGATTTTAGAGGAGATGGGCACCAGCTCCCCTCACAACCCCACAAAGAATAGACGTGTTAGAAAATTAATGGATGGATATAATTTTAAAGATATTTGCTTCATTTATTGGTTTCAAAATTCCCACTTATGTAACGTGTATAAATGGTGATAGGCTGTAGCTGCTAAAACCAAAGTGAGAAAGGAGTCGGGCTCATAGAGCGACCTGGAGTAGCTGAGAACCAGGAAGTGAATCGGTCACGATTTCTTCTTTGGGGCGTAAAGGAGAAGGGAAACTCACTGATCTTCAGCTGCCGCTGTATTCGCTCCACGTTGCGGTCCCGGTACTGGGCCTGGATGGTGTTGCAGTGGCCCATCAGCTCCACAAACTCCTTGGACAGGACACCGTGCTGAGAACATAGACAGGAGGGGAGGGGGTTAGGATGAAATCTGCAGAAAAGGCAGCAATATCGATTCAATTATACAGCTGGAGGGTGAGCAACAAAAGGCCAATCACAAAAAAAAGCTGGCTCTTCAGACTTTTCAAGCGTGTCGGCAAAAAAAGTGGAGTGGACGGAAAAAGTGTTGCTCAGCGGTCCAAAGTCCTCTTAGATTTAGTATTGTTTTGTTATTTGGAAATCAGGGTCCCAGAGTCTGAGGGAAAGACCGTCAAACGCGTGTTGTTCATTGTGCTGCAGCCAAGCGTATGTATGGAAAGTTCAGTGGAAGGAAAAAGTGTAAAAAGATGCCTGTTAAGGGTGCTTATCCAAGCATATTAAAAGAAAACCAGATATTATGTGACTTGAAAACTGTATTCTAAATCATAATCTAATCCTTATAATATTTTATCTAAGAGATTCAGACAGTACGGGTTGTGGGAGTCTCCAGGAAAACCAAAGCTTTCCCTGTTAGCATGCTACCTGAGTGCGCTGCATCCGAACATTGATTGGAATATATTTGCCATCGTCGTCTCCCTTTTTAGGCTCAATACCTGTGGAGAAAAATGTGAGGACGTTACCATTTAAGCGGCAGGAGAAGCAAAGCCTTCACATTAAGAGCACTCACTCTTCAGCTTCCTCTGGATCTGGCCCGCCAACGTCTTGATCTCGTCCCGAAGAGTTTGGAGCTCCTTCTTCATGCCTGTCAGAGGACCCACAGCAGGTAATTAGGCAGTGTTTCCGTTCTGTGTTGTAATCAGATGCGAACTTCGGTGGAAAACGCGGCTTTACGGTTCACTCCACAGAGAAATGAACATGCTTTTAACCGTTTGCCGCCAGCGGTCCGTTCTGGGACGCTAGCGCGGGACCCGGGGGGACGGACGTCCCGCACAGGAACACGTACTCTCTTCAGGGAGCGCCACGCCCAGCACCGTTTTCTGCTTGTTCTCCAGGTCGCTGACCATCTTTCTGAGACTCTGCAGCCCATCGTGGATTTCCTGCACCTGGAACATAAAAGCAGCTCAAGTTGCCATTTTTGCTTAGATTGCAAACAATAGTTTTATATGAACCTATAACGCAGATTTCTAGTCATACCGACCACTTAAAAGTGCTTTTACACAAGAAAACCTAAAGACGGAAAGCATTAAACTATAACACATCAAAATCATTATTTCAAATAAGTATCATTATTATTAGTCGTCTTAAAATGCACTTTTTGGACTTATCCTCTCTGCATTCATCATAAGGAACTGAGCAGAGGACAGATTTATGTAAGGCGGCAGGACACGCTTATGCAAGTTTGTATTCATCTCAAGGCAGAAGAATAAAGCTGCACTTTTATGGATCAGGTGCTTTTCTTTCATGTTTATTTGTTTTTTGCTTTATTTCCCAACATGATGACGCGTTCGGCGTCGACCGATCGGTGGACGGTTGTTTGTTATGGTAACAGCAGACATCGGCCACGCTCGGTCGACTGGTTTTCACTCAGACTGTCGCGTAAAATAAAGGCATTTGCCTAGAAGTCATTTTTATGACCACTTGCTTTCCTCATGCTGAAACCTTTTCTAGTGAAAGCAAGAATCCTCATGCATGACCGAGGCTAGAGGGATTAGAAAAGCCTACAATGTTGTCAAAACAAGCGAAATTTGAACGCCAGCGCTGCTGTTTTTAACACTTTCTGACACTTGATGTGTTAGCGATTACGCCACTTTCTGCGCCATTCCATCCAAATTAACGCCTTTGTTTCCCACTAACGTGCTCCGCTTTTGAGTTTTCTGACGATAACGTAAACTAACTTCATCCGGAGCCTTGCTTTATTCGTGTTAGCCACGCAGCCGGGGAACATCTGAGATGTTTTAGCTTGCAGATTTGTTTGTTTGAAGCTGAAAAAGGAATCAAAATCTGAGTCCAGGTTACAAACACATTTTAATTAATGACTTAAAAAAAAAAAAAATCAAGTACACTGCAAAAACGGATCTAAAAATAAGTAAAATGTTCTTAAAGTCAGTGTATTTGTCCTAGATTTGAGCAGGTAAATAAGATTATCTGCCAATGGAATGAGTATTTTTACCCCTAAAATAAGATAATTAGACATACTGCACTTGAAATAAGATGATGGAGATGAATTGTTCCTATTTTAAGTGCAAAACTCTCATTCCATTGGGAAATCATCTTATTTACCTGCTCAAATCAAGGACAAATACACTAACTTTAAGAACATTTTACTTATTTCAAGTTCCGTTTTTGCAGTGTAATTTGATAAATTACTTTTTCTAGCCCCTGCAATGTTCATATTTCGTCAAAAGAAAATCGTGAAGTAATCCTTATCTAGTTTCAAAACTTCAGTCAGAATTGCTTTAAAAAAAAAACAAAAAAAAGGGAACACACGCTGAATGTCTTTTAGTTTCGAGATGAAACGCTCCGTGTTGCTGAGTTTAACGGTGGAACCATCATGAAGGCGTGTCTGTAGACGAGGGCCGATCCTATCTGATGGCAGCATGCCCGGGCGAACTGCGGCTCCCCGGCCCTCAAACACAGATTACATAAACGGCGCCGTCAGGATTCAGGTGACCAGCTACTCCGCTCGCACCAAGCAATAACCTCCAACGGCCCCGGGAGCGGAGGGGGGGGGGGGGGGGGTCATTGGCTTATCTGACGTGGAGTGCCCCTAGGAGGACGGGCCTGCATGCGCCTAAAAACAGCAAAACGCTCCAACGGCAGCGAGCAGCGTTGGGTCAGCACGGCCTTTTTGTCTCTGCTGCTGGGCGGCGTGGCCTTCTTCAGAGACGTTTCCAGTGGCAGGAATCAGAGAATCCATGATAACCATTTACCGGTTCAAACATCTAAAGCAGTGGAAATGATCTCCGGCTGTTCCATTGATAATCACCCAGGGGAGAGACTGAAGAGGATTGACCGGATGTTTCAGGAAAGCTAACTGATGTGCGGCGTTGCTTGGTTCACCTTATTATGTTTAACCTCTATCTGCAGCGGAGCATGAAGGATAAACGATCCAGGAATGACACGCAGAGGAGGCCGTTAGCATACTAACACTGTTCACTGCAGACTAGAGTTTGCTCTATTTGGCAGCTTTTAAGACCATTTTATCGACATTTACACCTCAGTTATGTTTTTTAAAACATACCCCGCCTCCTGAATCTCAGTCCGTTCACAGATTTAGCAGCAAAACGTTACTATAGGCAATAAATGACCATTTCAGTGAAAAAAAACGAATCTTTTCAATATTAACACAACTGAAGCATTGATCTTTTTTTATATAGTAAAACTGTTCTAGACTGGAAAACCTCTGTGTTGCCTGATATTTGAATTCAGATAATCAGGTCTGATCAGAACCCCCAAAAAAACCCTGGATCAAAACAAGTCTAAGTGTCATAATTTAGAAGATATGCAACAGAAACCAAAGAGGATGTTTGCAGATGCTCTTCCTAGCTGCCACAGTGATAACGGTGATCCGTCAATGGACACAAAAACTGAACGAGGTTCACATAATGTGACCAATGACTACTTAACTAGCACTGAAAAAGGATCTCTTCTCATCATCTTATGTAATCTGTTCAAACACTCAGAGGACACCTGAGCTCTAAGCCAAATTTTGATATGAGGGACCCAATGTCAGGAAAAGTAAGTTTTTTTTGTTTAAATTTTTATGGCAATATCAAAATCAACTTTTTTTTTATTAAATAGAGTTGGATTGTCCTCTGTCCAGGACCCACTTCTATTTTCTTATTTAGGTCCAACTGCAGCATGAGGAATATAACTAAAAACTTTGCAAAATTAGGACTTTTTTAAAAAAAACTTTTTGTTGATCAAAACAATTTAGTCACGAGACGCTACAGTCATTCAAGACAGATTTAAATTCAATTACATTTCATTTCAATCCTGGTTAGAATGCTGTCGAATTAATTTATTTATTATGCCAACTGGTTAAAAAAAAAAAAAAAGGAAAGCCCAGTCAGCTGCAGAAGGTCACCAGTTCTGCACATATTGCTACTTAATCCAGCTTCCACACTTGTATTCTTAAACAAAGATGTTCACCTGAAACAGCTTCGCCCAATCGTCCAAGCTCAGCAAAAACTTTAGATTAGAGACCGAAAAGTCACATTTTCCCCAGCATATATACTTATATCTTGTTTTACCCTTGAAGTCTGAGCGGCAGATTTGTTTTCTAGAAAACAACAACAACAACCTGCAGCAGGTTGTGGTTATGCATCCCACCAAAAATGAAGAAAGCATAACTTGACTCCCGTTCATCCCTTTTATTTAGACAGCTACTGGTTGGGACTGGTGCTCAGTTACAACACAGATCCTTAGCAGTCCCTGCAGGGAAGGCATCATTCAGAGCTGATTACCCTGACTGGTGCATTTTGGGGTAACATCCGGCAGGTTTCCATGGAAACAGAGACATAAGGCCCCCTGAACTTCAGCTTTTATAAATGCTTTCAGATCGGATCCTTCAGATGACCTCGCTGACATCTTTAGGAGGCTGAGCCCATCGTCGCCTCACCTTCTTGAAGAAAGCGTCGTTCTCCTTGTCCTCTTTGGCCGAAGACGTTCCCGGTTTGATCATCAGCGCTTTGCCCTCTTCGTCGTCATCTGACGCCTCGGCCTTCTGTGGGCGCACAGAAACAGAGCCACGCTCGTTAAGGATGTTGTGCTTCCCTTGCAGCCCTGCCCTGCCCGTCCTCCCCCGGCCTCACAGATCCACTCAGCTCGAACGGAAGCTGGCGACACAAAGCCGCCCAGCTCCCGAAAACAAACCGCCGGACACGATCGTTTCCCCGCCACGGTCCGTGGGGCTCTGCAATAAAAGCTGTCACCGCAGGACCGGGGCTTAAAGTCTGGCTCCCGGTCAGGCCACTGAACTTTTCTTTTTTTAGCAGGTTAGCTCGCTAGCGTTAGCCGCTAAACTTTTGAGACTCACGTTTCCCAGTTCTTTTGTTCGGTCCCGCATTTTCCCGAAGCCACGTCCGCGATCAGGCGATACAAGCCGCTGCGCTCCGGCCGGCGCTGAAGAGAGACAGGAGCCGCTCCTGAAAAATGAAATCCCCGAAACGTTTCCTCTTCTGTCATTCAACAAGTAAACTCCAGGAGTGACGCTTCTTCTTCTGCGGTCAGACCCGCCAGCCGCCGGCTCTCTGGCGCCCCCGTGTGGCAGATTCTGCAATGACGCGAAACGCGCCGTCGCAGTCCATTGCAGACGTTTTCACGCTTCTTTGGCTTATCGTGTCGTTTCGCTGGCTGTTCCATAAAAGACAAGGCAACTCAAATACTGAGTTATTGATTGATCGTGATATTTGATTACATTTTGAAAACTGATGTAAAAAATAAATAAAAACGTGTGTGCAAACGCTGGTATTTTCAAAGAATGAAGATAAATAACATCAACGCAAAATAACAAATTCCTGCAGAATAACCAGTTGTTTTAAAAAAAAAATTTATCAGATAAAGTTGCTGAAATCAATACTTACAGTAGGCAATGGATAGCTTGTTGAACGATGCAAAGTACCGCAAGTGACGATATGCACCGTTCACACATAAGGGTGTCCAGACTTTTCGGCACATGGACCAAAATTGTCATGTGAAATGAACTCAAGGGCCAAAAAGTGAAGATATTAATTTTTTACTTGCTCTACAAAAATATGATTAAAAAAACTCAATCAGGTTTACTGAAGGAAAGAATGTATAAATCATTGTAGATCCACAGGTGAAAGAAAATTGTTTTTGCTTATTTGTCGTATCAAATCATATTCAAATCATGTCATATTCAATTAGCAAATTATTTTTAATACTTTAATTTTAATTAATAAACTGAACTCTTTTTGGTCGAGTGATATAAGAAAGGGATTTTGATCAGTCCTTTGAAAACACTTGCTGTATTTAGCCAATTTTAATAAATGAATTAAAAGCACTTTTTAATGTACTAAAGTCTGCATTTGAGTAATCGAATGTCATGAGTCCTATTTATTATGCAATTAAAGCGAACATGAAAAGTGTGGCTATTAAAAGATGAATGCTTTCTGCTGTTCTTAATATTTTCAAAGTAAGATTCAAACTTTTCTGTAATAATGTTTGCCCTAATTAAGAAAAAAGTTTCCATCTCCATCAGCTTCCTGTGCTGATGGATCAAATCTTTCTTGAAATGCAGTTGGTGGGGGGGCAAAATCAGTGCAGGGGCCACAAATGGCCCCCGGGCCGATTTACAGTATATTCACTGGAGCTCCATGTGGCACAGCTTGCTCAGTAGATAGGAAACAACACCAGAACAACAAAGCTTGTGTACAAACAAGAGGACTTACTTATCATAAACGGTGCAGATGCGTCAGTGGCTTGTAAATTTTTTTGGACCTGAAAATCTGACATTGCATGCATGTCAAATTTAAACAGCCAAAGGTAAAGTTGGTCGCACAAAATCCACCACATTCAGAATACTTTATCACTTCCTCCAGGGAAGGTCTGAATCATTATAGGAACGTTAAAAATCAAACAATAAACCAAAAAGACGTTAGTAGGCATTCACTTAAGTCTTTAAAATAGTTTTCTACAGGCACCGTTACTACAACAGTAGAATAAAATCCTGAAATTATGCCTTTTAGTTCCAATGTGCTATCTCCAAGCTTTTAAATGGCCCCATCTGGTCACCCCTACGAAAGGTTTCTGGAGGCGCCACTGGTCTGAAAATACAAAACGCAGTTGCCTGTTTTATACACGAGGCAGCCATGTTTGATTTTGAAGACAGGGCTAAAATAAACACCTGCCTTCCTCTTTAAGAAATCCAGCTCCACTCACCTTTACATAAACTCTGATCAGCTTACTTGTCCCTGCTAAAGAAAACTATTGCCACAGCATGATGCTGCCTCTACCATATCAATCAATCAATCAACTTTATTGTCAATTTCTTCATATGCTCCAGACATACAAAGAGATCGAAATTACGTTTCTCACTATCCCACGGTGAAGACAAGACATATTTACCAGACTAAGTACACAGACAACATAACATTCAGATAAAAGTAAATAAGAGGGCACATGCAGTGAAGAAAATAAATAAAAGCAGCAAAATTTGGTTAAATATGTTACCTTCTTGCCACTCTTCCATTAACGGCAGATTTGTGGATCGCATGATGTTTTAGTGGTTGTCATGTCCTTCCACCAGAGCTGTCCATCTCTGCAGCTCCCCCAGAGGCTTTTGACTGCCTCTTTGATCGATGCTGTTCTTGCCCAGCCTGGAAGCTTTGCATTTGTAGTATCAGCTTTCCATTTTCAGATGACAGGTTGAAGGAATTCAAAGCTTTGCATATAGTGGTATAACCTGACCCTGCTTTAAACTTCTCCACAACTTCACCCCTCACTGCTGTGCTCATAACAGATTGCCAGCAGGTTTTAATACACACAAGTGCACTCTATTTAGTAATTAAGTCACATGTGAATACAACTGGTTACACTATATTTTATTCAGAGAAACAGGGTCTGAGTCCAAATGCATGCCGTATTTTTTAAGATTTTAACTTGTAAAAAAAAAAAAAACGTTTAGATTGCGTATCCTTTTGCCTCCATCTTCATAATCAAGCCATGCTTTGTATTTATCTTTCCCATAAAATCTCGATAAAATACATGAACGTTTGTAAGTGTAAAGTCACGAGATGGCGCTGTTTACCTGCCTAAACTAGCAGGAGGGCCGTCTATCGTCTGAAGATCCCTTTTGTGCTTTTGGGAGGGTGGGTGGGAGGTGGACATGGATCAGGGAACCTCCTGAGTATCTTTGGGGTTTGGGTGGCCAAAGAAAAACTTGGTGACCCTTGCTGCAGATTATTGCCTCTGTCACCTTATTCCAGGTAAACTGCATAAAATAAATACTGTTCATATTCTGTTATGTGTTCCCCATTCATAGATTTTGGCTGCAGGAAACAACTATTTATGTGTTAGCAGGTAGTGATTTTGATTTGAAATTCATGAGCTAACACTTCTGTTTTTTAGCTCTGGTATATGTTTATTAATATTGTGTGTTGTCTCAAGAAAACACCTGTCTCAATGATGTGAAAATAAGTGGTTCCTGTGCCGCTCACACTCTTTGTGTTTATTAGGACACTCATGGCATTTAATGAGGAACTATAACAGTATATGAAGTGATGCATGTGTATTTCTGGATGTTCTTTGAAATACCATTTTCTGCTTAAATGTGTTGCTTATGGCATAACTGATCTGATATCTGAGAACAACCTCTGCTGTCCAGAGTAATTTTGAAATATAATCACCTCTGTGATACTTTCTGTTTCTACTTTTTTTGACAAATTTATTTATTAATGGAAAAAGCTTGTCAAGCACACCAAGCCTTATGTGAAAACGTAAATACTCCCTATACATAACATGTATCCCACCCTTGGCTTCAACAACTGCCATCAAAAATGTGGATTAACTGTTTAAAATCTTTATATGGTTTTCTATTGTGTCACTCTTTCTGAATATGGACACTGACCTAACTCAGGCAATTGAGGCCTACGGTGCTTTAGACGTTGTTTTAGGTTCTCTTGTGACCTATTGGATAACTCACTGATGTGCTCTTGGTGTAATTTGACAGACTGGACACTTGTAAAAAGTTTCATATCTCTTCCATTTTCAAGACCACAAAGCCCTACACATGACTTTATAATCAGGCTTTTGTCTCTTCATGAAATGCTCATAGTGTACTTAACTGGTTGGGTTCATTAGGCCTTATAAATAGAACTATCGCCATATCCCCAGAAGTCTGATAATCTTCCAAAGTAAAAGCCTGTGTGCAAACATCTAGGCTTTGTTGTCTATAATATGCTAGAAACAACGTTAATATTCATGTTAAAACCAAAGTTAACTGACAACTAAAGCATGTATAGATTAAAAATAATTGTTTCAAGGAACGCTCCCTGTGGTACTCCGTGGCTCTGGTAAGTAAGATTTGTTTGTTTATGATTAACAAACAAACTGGAATCTATCAGACAAATCTGATCTAAACTAGGCTAGTGCTGCTGCTTTGACCCATACAGCATTTTAAAGCATCAGTAGAAAGACGTCATGGTCAACTGTATTAAATCCACCACACTGATCCAACAAGACAAATTGGATTTCTTGTTTTATTAAAAAAAATTCCCTGAATTAAAATAATTACACAAACGAATCCATTAAGATGACAAAACTAGCTTTATTATCTTGAGATAATGTTATAAAAATATTTCAAACTGTATCACGTTACTTAGCTTCCATGTTTGAGAAAATGCTAGAAATTTGGTCCATACTGACATTAGGCATTGCGCAACTGCTTCAGATATGCCGGCTACACATCCATGATGCAAATCTTCTGTTCCACTTTATCCACTGCACCATGAACCATGAACACTTCAATTTCAAAGACAACCAGTTGAGATGATTTGAGCTTTGTGACAAGGTGCATTAGTCTTCTGGAAAAAGTCACCAGTAGATGAACACACATGTGGTCATAAAGGGATGGAGATGGTCAGGAACATCACTTAGGCGGTCTCTATTTAAATATAAGGAAAGCCAACAACTTCATAAATGGAACTTGATTCCCAAAGACACTTGCTGGAGATTGAATACTTTCAGACATAAAATATAATTTGCGATTAAAATGTGATTAAAAGGTTTTCATTGTTTGATAGCCCTAGTTATAATACATAAATAAATAGATATAATCCGTCAGACTTCAATCTAGCTGTTTAATAGAGAGTAGTAAATCCTATCAGCTTTTGCTCATTTGCAGGCCTGGGAAAAACACTCTAACAAGATGCAACGAGGAGGGAGCATCTATTCTACATATTCTTTGGACCTGCCCTGCTCTTCAAGATTGGTGGAAGAATATTATGGAAGTAATTTTCGAAGTACTGGAAAGAAGGTTTAATATCACTGCCAAGCTTGCAGTTGTAGGCTCCACAGTAGAACCCCCAGACTCATATTTCTCACCTTTTGACAAGAGGTGGCTTGTTCTGGCTCTGACTACAGCAAAACGGATCCTATTAAGATACTGGATGAAAAAGAACCCTCCTCCTTATGATGAATGGCTGACAACTATGGTTAAACTGGCCTCTTATGAGAAAGTGACATACAGCCTTCTAGGTAAAATGCATCAGTATGATAATACGTGGTCTGCCTTTCTCAACTGGCTAACTGTAAAGTAAACTTGGAAAGGTCGGTGTGGCATATCAATATATATGTTGTATGTTTTACAAAACAAAAATTTAATAAAATTTGCATGAAAAAAATATATATAAGGAAAGCCAATGTATGCCAGGATAATACGGCCCACACAATTACACTACCTGCAGGAGCCTTTTCTTACATAATGGATCTGTGCGATTTAATTTATTTTTTACGTCCGTCTGAATATTGGAGCTGGACATGGCGTATACTGTTTGTGCCATGGGCCAACACAACCACAGTGGCAGACATGCTACAAATGTTTGAGGAATGGGACACCATCCCACAGCAGTGTGTGACTATACAATCTTCAAGATCCGCAATTTTAGAACAACAAGGAAAAGTTTCTGTATTTCAATTAAAGGTGTAAAGTTATGGAATAAGTTACATGAAGATTTAAAACAAAGCAATAGTTTAACACAATTCAAAAGAAAGTACAATGAGGTAATTTTCAACACACATGGGGACAGAAAGCAATAAGGTGTGCATTGAAGATAATAACTTGGTGTAAGGGTTTAGAAAGATAAACTAGCATAAAATGGGAAAATGTATAGGTAAATATTAGTAACTGTTACTTCTAACTGCCACTTTGATTTTGATTTTTTTTTTTTATGACAGTAGGACTCTAAAGTCTCAAGTGTTTAGGGGTAGGAGTTTATAAGTTCTCACTTCTTCCTACCCCATTTTGAGCATGATATGTTAACTGAAACAAAAAATCTGTATTTTCTCTTCTTTCTTATGCACTTCTTGTTACTGTGCACTATTTTATTTTTATATTTGTATCATGTTCGAATAAATTTCATTTCATTTCTATACTGCTGACCATGAGGAGGATGTTCTCTCAGTCTCACACGCACTAAAACTCTAAACTTTAACCATAAAAAAACATAAAAAAATTCCTTTAGTACTGTTACAGTAGCAAAAATAAATAAATAAATCAACCTTTAATGTCATATTTATGCATCGATACCGCCCTAAAAGGAAGAATAACATAAATGTGGAACAGAACTACGTTTCCCATGATGCACCAGCGGGGGGAGCGTCGGGCTGTCATCGCCGGCGGAGAGGACTCGGTTCAGCATCTCCGGAGCTGCGGAGCGGAGACGAGGACAGAAACACGGTGTTCGCAGACAAAATGAGCAGGAATTAAGTCGCTCCGCCGCCCGCCGCGTCGCTCCGCCGCCATGCCCGAACCGGATATTTAGCGACCCGAACCTCCTCGTCCGCCTCGGATCAGCAGCGCGGAGACCGGACTTCAATTCATCCATGAGATCTGCGGAGAGGCTCTGGCGCTCGGTGGAAACGCAGAAAAACACACGATGAAGAAGCAGTTCAACCGGATGAGACAGCTCGCCAACCAGACAGTGGGCAGGTAAGAGCTGGAGTCCCGGGCGCGAGGCGTGAGTTCGTGACGCGTCGCATCCAGAGCTGTCGGCGCGTGCCACATAATGGGGCTGATTGGGCTCAGCAGGGAGGAGCGGACCCGCACACTGATGAGCCGACATGGTACCCAAGAAGCTGGGCTGCTGCTGCTGCTGCTGCTGCTGCTGCTGCTGCCCACCGACCAATGACAGGCAGGCGCAGGGCGGCTGCGGGCACAGCCTTTAAAAACAACACAGCAAATGGGTTTTAATCAGAGATCAGCAGCTGTAAGATGATGGATGGATAGTTAGAGGTGGAAAGGGTCAAACATCCAGGCTGCACTCCCACCACAGGAACTTTCCCAGGAACAAGGATCACATGCAAGCTTTATTTTGTACTGCAGGGGTAACATCATCCAAGGTAGAAAAAATAAATAAATAAAAAAAATAATGCCACAGAAATGTGGAAATGTGGAAATCTGACCTGGAAATGCCGCGTTCCCTTTCCTCTCTGGAGGTGGCACTAAGACTTATCAGTTCAGTTTATTTCTGTGGCACCAGGTCACATCAGATGTCCTCTCTAAGTACTTTACAGGACAAAAAGGTCCACTCCATGTCCAGCTATACAGACGCGTAATGTCACATGAAGCTGGAATAAAACAATTGTGTTAACCGTTTCTCAAGAGGATTGTGGTTAATTCTTGGCAAAGAGTGAATCCTTTCAAAATTGTATTGATTAATCAAAAATAAACTGAATTCGACTTTGTGGTTTCATGTCGGATTTTATGCATTTGAATTTGAGTCTTTGCATGGACTTGATCATGCATAACCTGAATGTGTTTTGTGAAGCACCTTGAGATGACATGTTTTCCAAATTTGAGTTAAATTGCGTAAAGCCAGTGTTACGCAAGGTATCAATGTATTATACCATCTCTGCTGGACATATTCGATGGTGTTTGAGCCCTGAAAATGAGGAGAAATGCACAGATCAGGCATAACATTATGACCACCTGCCTAACAGTATGTTTTGGCTAAACAGCCCTCACCCTTCAAGGCATGGATTCTGCTACTGAAGGTGCGCTGTGGTATCCGGCACATGTTAGCCGCAGATCCTCTAAAAGTCCTGTAAGTTGTCAGATGATGGGAGTCTCAAGGGATTTCATTTGTTTGTCCAGGACATCCCACAGAGGCCTGTTTGGATTGAGAGCTGGCGAATTTAGAGAGCAAGTCCAAGTGTCAGATTTGAATTTGTGCTCCTCACATCATTACTGAACTATTCTTCAGTAGTAGAAGAATAGGTGGGTAGTAGCTACTTACATTTACTTGAGCACATTTTTGAACAAAATGTACTTTTAGTAGTAGTTTCACTGCACTGTACTTTTTACTTTTACTTGAGTCACATTATTCAAGTATCGCTACTCTTACTTGAGTAATATTTCTGGCTACTCAACCTACTGTGAGTAACTTCACGAATAAAAAACATACTGGTTTTAATCAATAAACGGTCCAGCAAGACAAAAACCTAGAGTTCATGTTAAAGTGAGACTTCTTATTAGTACACAGGCGTTTTTATGTGGAAGTTATTTTCTTTTTTTTCTTTTTTTTTCCAGTGTCCTGTCTAGCAATGTGCCAATAAGAATAGATATCTTAATGCCAAATAGAGCTCGACAGATTTTACTTTCACGAGTGGAGCAAACAGCTTTTGCCATAATGCTCCGCTTGATTTGTGCATGTAAATAGCTTTATTGTGATTCCTGCTGGGAGAATTTCAAATTATATGGACACTACAATGGGAAAGTAGGAGAGTAAAAGAAAAACAAGAAGAGAAAAAAAAGTTAGTTTCTATCTGCTGAGCTCATTGAGCCGTCTGGAGATCGAATAAACGTACAGTAAACAGTAGACGTTGTTACTGGAAGTAGTTTGCACTGTTACATTAACTGCTGTAAGCATTGCTTTCCAGCTTAATGTTGAAAAACGATGATTTAGAAGTGCTTCTTCTACCTAAATCTGTTGTTTTGTTAATTATGTTATTTGTATATTTTTCATTTTTGTCTTTAAAGTATCAGAATTTGCTCATAATCTTCTATATTTGTCTGTCTGATTACGTCATTTTTAAACATTAAATCATCAAATGTTATGATTAGTTACTCACTACTCTTACTTGAGTAATTTCTTTGCTGACAACTTTTTACTTTGACTTGAGTAAAACTGTGTTGAAGTCGTGCTACTCTTACTTGAGTCCAATTTTTTTGGCTACTCTTCCCACCTCTGCCCGTCTGTGGGATTGAAACTTGGCCTCTCTTGACCCGGTGGTCTGTTCAACACGCTTCATTCCTTGGGCCACTTTTGATAGACACCAGCCACTTCAGACCAGTGACACGCCACAGGGCTGCGGGTTTGGAGCCACTCTGACCCACATGTGTAGCCATTACAGGTTTTTTTGCCCTGGTCAAACTCCCCAAACTCCTTATAGTGCCCCGTTTTTCCTGACTGTAAACTTTGAGAACAAAATGTTCACTTGATGCCTAATATATCTCAGTTAATAACAGGTGCCACGATGAAGATATGATCTGCTGTTCACGTTTACCCGTCTGTTGGGCATGACATTATGCCTGGTGGTCGGTGGGCATGCCGTAGTTATAGAAGTGTATTGCTACCAGTAGTTAACACCACCATAAATTAGCCCGCTGCTTGTTCAACTTGCTGCTAGAACAAGCTCAACTAGGGCTTGACGTCATTCTCAGACCTGAGCTTTGAGGCAGACAGCTGCATTCCTACAGTGTCAGCAGCTGGAAATCGGGCAATGTTGCCACACCCTTCTTAGTATTCCAGCTGTACGTTGGCAGACTTGCTGATTAGGCTAATTGTTATGCTTAGCAACCTACTACTGACAACGTAAACCAAAACAGAGGTGTTGGTCAGTGTCCCCGAAACATTTGGGGTTCAGCCCAGTTTAGAATGATCATTATTGTTTTGTATAATAGGGGCATGAATTTTGAGTACTTTAAAGTTAAAAATAATAGAACATGTTGTACCATGCAGATATCTGCTGAGGCGTGTTTTTCTGACAGCAATTTTAACTGAATCCACATCCTGAACTAAAGGAGTACAATCCCTTTACTTGATTATTTATTGAATAAATATTAATAGTGAGAAAAAACATAAAGCTTTGGGACTGGAGACTTGCTCACATAAAGCAATTCTGGCTGCATTTTCTCTTCCTTTTAAAAAAAAAAAAAAGATCAAGTACTATCTCTGAGTTTTTATTCATTTTCTTCGACAGGGTGCTCACTCTGTAACATAAATGCGATCTCCTACTCATCTACGTCGACTACGCTACTCAGCTTTCATGTTCTTTCTTTCTTGCACATGTATGTATGTACAAATGTATACAATGTGTATGTATGTAGGCGCATAGATATATGTATATATTTAAGTATATAGATGTTTATATATATATATATATATATATATATATATATATATATATATATATATATATATATATATATATATATAAATATATATATATATATATATATATATATATATATATATATATATATATATATATATATATATATATATACACTCACCGGCCACTTTATTAGGTACACCTGTCCAACTGCTCGTTAACACTTATTTTCTAAGCAGCCAATCACATGGCGGCAACTCAGTGCATTTAGGCATGTAGACATGGTCAAGAGAATCTCCTGCAGTTCAAACCGAGCATCAGTATGGGGAAGAAAGGTGATTTGAGTGACTTTGAACGTGGCATGATTGTTGGTGCCAGAAGGGCTGGTCTGAGTATTTCAGAAACTGCTAATCTACTGGGATTTTCACGCACAACCATCTCTAGGGCTTACAGTGAATGGTCCAAAAAAGAAAAAACATCCAGTGAGCGGCAGTTCTGTGGGTGGAAATTCCTTGTTGATGCCAGAGGTCAGAGGAGAATGGCCAGACTGGTTCGAGCTGATAGAAAGGCAACAGTGACTCAAATAACCACCCGTTACAACCAAGGTGGGCAGAAGAGCATCTCTGAACGCACAGTACGTCGAACTTTGAGGCAGATGGGCTACAGCAGCAGAAGACCACATCGGGTGCCACTCCTTTCAGCTAAGAACAGGAAACTGAGGCTACAATTTGCACAAGCTCATCGAAATTGGACAATAGAAGATTGGAAAAACGTTGCCTGGTCTGATGAGTCTCGATTTCTGCTGCGACAGTCGGATGGTAGGGTCAGAATTTGGCGTCTACAACATGAAAGCATGGATCCATCCTGCCTTGTATCAACGGTTCAGGCTGGTGGTGGTGGTGTCATGGTGTGGGGAATATTTTCTTGGCACTCTTTGGGCCCCTTGGTACCAATTGAGCATCGTTGCAACGCCACAGCCTACCTGAGTATTGTTGCTGACCATGTCCATCCCTTTATGAGCACAATGTACCCAAATTCTGATGGCTACTTTCAGCAGGACAATGCGCCATGTCATAAAGCTGGAATCATCTCAGACTGGTTTCTTGAACATGACAAGGAGTTCGCTGTACTCAAATGGCCTCCACAGTCACCAGATCTCAATCCAATAGAGCATCTTTGGGATGTGGTGGAACGGGAGATTCGCATCATGGATGTGCAGCCGACAAATCTGCGGCAACTGTGTGATGCCATCATGTCAATATGGACCAAACTCCCTGAGGAATGCTTCCAGCACCTTGTTGAATCTATGCCACGAAGAATTGAGGCAGTTCTGAAGGCAAAAGGGGGTCCAACCTGTTACTAGCATGGGGTACCTAATAAAGTGGCCGGTGAGTGTATATATATATATATATATATATATATATAGACCACTAAGAATGTAAATGAGACATTTACATTCCTATTTCCTTTTTGTATTTTTTGGTATTCTTTTTGATCCATTGTAGATATGAAGATTCACTGTATATAACTGAATGCACCTTCCCTACTCTGCACCTTCTTGTATGAGCCGATGTGACGAGTGAATTTCTACATTGTGAGATCAATAAAGACTATCTTATCTTATCTTATCTTATCTTATCTTATCTTATCTTATCTTCAATCGAGTGAGCCCATGCTGCTAGATTGCTGCTAGATTTTATTTTATTGGAATCATAAGAAATAAGTTTGATCCCTTCTTAGTTGGAGCACACGCTCTGGTCCTCTTTTCTCCACCAGAGTTGTTCCAGTCCTCCGTGTGACACTGAGGAGGCGTATCCACCATGAAAGCCCCACGATGTTCAGAGACATGTTCACAAATAAAGGTTGGACAGTACAAAGAGCATGACTAATTGAATGAGATAAAAAGTGAGACAGGGGGATGTAAACTGTTTATCCGCAATGCTCACTACTGTCATACAGGCGGCAGCCATATTGAATTTTGAGGTCAGAGTTGGTGAGAAATGTTAGACTTTCCAAGTGAGAAGTCCAACTTAAGAGCTCGATTTCTAGGTGTTTTTTCTGATTTTGCAATTTCTGAATTCTAATCAAGTTCCTTAAAGGTTTCTTCAATCCCAACTTTAAAGTCAAACATGACTGCACCATGTACAGAATGAGGTTAATGGTTGCTGGGGGGGGGGAAAAAACTCTTTATTTGCTCTGTTAGTCTCTGTTAGTTTGTATCTCATCAAGTTGGTCATCAATAAAGCTACTATACGATGTTTGATAGTCAACAAAATGTTGCTACAAAGATTAGAATGCTGTGAAATACATTCTTGCACCACAATGGTTAAAATAATTAGAGACCAAACAACCTTTTGCAAACACTGCTAAGCTGGATGTGATCTTATGCTTACTTCCCAGTTTTTGACTTTTGCTATGACTTACACGTGATAAAAACTACTTACCTCCAATTTAACTACACAACACAGGTTCTGGAAATGTAGGGATTAAGTTTGCTGTGTGGTTGATTATCTTCGCATTTCAAAAATATATTCCTCAATTTTGCAAAAAAAAAAAGGTTTTGCTGTGAAAAAAGAGGGAGGTTAAACATGTCGTATTGTTTCCCACTAACTTGTAAAGTCAGGACCTGAATTGTTAATTTGAATTACAGTTCAAGATCAGTATGTTGCTCTGGGATCAGATTAGCTATTATTATCAACACAGATACAGATTACCGTTGAGACATTTTCATAAATAAAAACTGGGCACGATCTACAAACTGACAGAAGTACTAATAAACAGTTAATCTCTTCAGCTATCGACATTTTTTATGCACAAGGCAGCCATGTTGGATCTTGACATTTTGGACAATGAGAACCCCAAAGCTTTCAGGAGCTATCGTGTTAATTTTGATAGATTATGTACAGAAAGTTTGGTCTCCAGAGTTCAAGGTATACACTTCTTGGATAACTATAAGATTACCTTACCTATATGATAATAAAGGAGTGTTATTTTAAAAAAATCTTATTGGTTGATGTTCCTGTGTGGTAAATGTAAATGTCACTTTTCCCTAAGTGTGTTACCAGTGTTATAGCTGCTTTTGCTCCTGATTTCTTAGTTATGCTTTTAATAGGTGTTGTAAAGTCTTTGTCTGTCCCAGTGTTTGTCAACCCCACCCTAAAGTTACAGAAAGTCAGAGTCATGTGTCAACACTGCACCCCAGGCAAAATAGATCCTGTGTTATGTAACTCTTTGATAATGTTGTGCAAGTTTAAAACACAGATATTATAAAGTCTGGAAACGACGCTTGTTGAATCAACCAGGCTGATTTAATCTTTTTCCTGCTTCTGATGAACTGAGGGAGGTACAACCAGGTTTTGAGGCAGGTTAATTATGTTTGGCTCGTATAGTTATGATAAAGGGATATTAGTACGATATCTTCAGGGATTGGAAGACAAGGTGTTCCACTTTAGATACAGTTGAAATGTTTATATTAGCAAAGTTATGATGAAACAAATAAGGGAATGGGTCCCTGGTAGTGCGCTGGTAATTACCTTAAGGGGTATTGGGCGACAGGTGAGTAAATATGAACAGATTGCCAGTCCATCACAGGGCTGGCTGTAAACTTCTTTTCAGAAATTTAGTTTAACACGATCACAACATTCTTCAAAACTATATTTCCTTGTTTTTCTATTAAGAGTCAGGAGTTCGGGAAACCAGAGTTTGTGATGTTCACAGTGTGTATTATTACATTGTTGGTATATGCTCTTTTCCTTTTTTCTGAATTTAATATTGCTTCAATTTTTCTTTATTTAAATAATAGTAAATAACTCGGATACCAAATGATGACTGAGCTGAGTTAATAGCTAAGATAATTGAAAAAAGCTAATTTCTGTCTTGGGATATAGAAACCGTAGGTATTTGGGGAACTTTTATGAAACCTGGCAGCTTTATGCCATATGGACAGAAGTACTTTAATTTCTTCTAATTGAGCAAGGATACTTTTTACATTGGTAAAAACCACCAACTTTAAGACTTGAGGTGGAAACCTGTTGGTGCTGTAGCCCCCATTTACTGTATGGTGGCTAAAGGATGTAGCAACTCAACTTAGCAGAAATATTCTAGTACTGCTTTCAAAAGCTGTGGAATAACTTTTGATACATTCAGATCTATTTCTGTTTTAAAAAAGGATAAAAATAAGAGCTCTAACTAATTGTTCAGTTTTTTTTTTTTTTGCTTACATGTATGCTTGCTAGCATTAGCTAACTTACATGTAAGTAGGAACATCATGCTTACATCAAGCAGAAATCGTAGCCACAGGAACCATTACCAGATGTGGTTTAAAACTTTCATGAACCTTCAAAATCACGGAATATTTTATGACCAGTATGTTTTTGTTAGACAATAACACAAATAAAAAACACAACTGTAACAAAACGTCCTCTCGATCCTGTTTACATTTAAAACTATGTAGCAGCGCTAGCAGCCAAAGGAAGTTTGAAAACTAGCAGTTTAAAAATTCATTGAGATTGTCTTTTTCTATATATTCTTTATTTCTGCTTACCAGCAATTTCACATTGGCACTGCTACGTTCTACAGAGAGAACGGCAGCAGTTCAAAACTACAACAAGGCGTTGCTTTAAAAGTTTGGAGATATTTTATTATCCATTGAAAAACTTGTGGAATATCTTAGATTATCGTTGTTTTCAAAATAAAATGTGCCCATCTGAATATACACTTTTTTTTAACCTGCTGACGTTGTTTTCATTTGTTGTTGCTGTTTACCTACAGCTTAGCATTAGCGTAGCAGCACAGCTAGCTGCCACAGGAAGTTAGAAAAGCAGCAGTTTTAAACTCCAATGAGACATCGGGTCAAAACTCATTGCTGGTTTTCTGATCTGTTTATTGTTTGTGGCAACCATTCAACCAGATAATATTGATAACATAGTGAATTTGTTTAGTTATCAGTTTTGGCATTGCTGACGACTTTGGTTTAGGGTTGTGAGTTGTTTCTTTTGCAATTATGCTAGTGTTTATTATGAAAAACTGATTTTTTTTTCATAGCCCCCACAGATGTGTCACAGGCTAGCCTTTGACAGCAACGACTGGTCGATTAAAGGCCTTTTATTGATTAGCAAGAATATGAATGGAACCGTAACCGTCTAATATTTACTTATTGGTCTTGGATCTGATTAGGAGAGTAATTTAAAGTCTGAGAGTATCGTATTTCTCCATTTTCTTTGCTTTGCATTTGTACTTGTCTCCAAATCCTTATAGCCGTCTTGTTGTGCAGACTGCACGGGCATCCTCTCTCTAATGAATTGTGCCCCCTTTAGGACGGCATTGCTGCACCGCTCCAGTTAAGGATATAGGTCAAGAGAGGTTCAGACAAAGTTAAATTCATCTGTGAAACAGTCTGCCTGCACCATTAATCCTGTGTAATGCTGCATAAACTGTGCGACTGAATGAAAATGTGTAACTCTGTGTGTGAGCGCAGCGGCGTTATGGCAGGAAGGGAACAGGATTTAATCCTCTTTTGGCTCTGTCACTTTTCCTGCTGGGAGTCTAAACTCATCTTCTCATTCCCATGTTGGTGCTGCTGATAAAATAATATGTCTGGGTTCCTGACTAGTGGAGTTTGTTGACAGACAATTCACAGCTGATTCGGTTTTTGCCCTTGCCGGCACTACAAATGAGGCTGGATATTATTTAAAGATAGACTTCAAAGAATCTGCGTTATCAGGAGCCGGATCTCTAATCTTTGTCTGATTTATCAGATAAAAGGAAAAGGTTATGGTTTTCTTTTTGTTTCAGTATAATACTCAACCTGCAGGTGACATGACCTTAGGAAATACTATCTGTCAGCTTTGGTGATTTAAGAGAACACAAGAAATTGTGCTGTTTGTTTTCTTTCAAACTGTAAATCATTAATGGCTTAAATATTTTTAAATCACATTCCAAACTGCAGGAACAAATAGTGGCTGATTAATTGATGAACTATTTGGCAACGATTCTTTTTCTGCATGCTGTTTGTTTCTGGCTTATTTTTCTCCGCCTCCATTTGATGAAACCCGAGGAGCAACCTCGTATAGCCAGTCTTGCATGTCAGGTTATATTCGATTGCAGGAGGAGGGCTGTGGTTCCCTGCTGTTCTCCGCAGGATCACAGTCGTCTGCTCTTGTCTGCGACACATGTAGAGCAAAAAGCTGCAAAGTTTGGTGGTAGGAGTCAACAAGGAGGGGCACCTTTTTTTCTCTCCTCACAAAGGGTTTGACATCAGTTTAGATCCTGCTTTAATATATTAAAAATATACTTTCAATTTATACCACACAGCAATCGATTTTTAATACAGCTATGTGTTGCTTCCATTCACCTGTATGAAAACAATGCACACTGTACAGTTTTAGTTTTTAATAGGAAAGAAATCACAACAATACCCTTGAATAGTGAGCTTGAATTGGGGATCTGTGGTCAATCTTTGTTTCAGGCTCTGCTGCATGGAAGAGTCAGCTGGTTCAGAGGGTCTGATCAGAATATTTCATGAAAGCTTTCCAGGCCCGTGCCGCAGGGAGAAGAACCCGTGGGAATATTGCAGAACTTGTTGAAGGAGCGAAATGTCCCTTCTGGCCTCGGAGTACCTTGAATTCCCTCAGAATGAGCTGGAGATTGCCCCTGGGCTCAGGGATGTCTGGAGGACAGGGGCTGGAAGCATGTGGAGAGGCAGATTATTCCTATAGTTCACCAAAAATGAACTGTCCCTACTACACTTTTTATTATCCAGATGATAACTTCTCGTAAGATTCAAACATGCCTGACATCTTAGGAGGTTTCCTTTTAAAAACCGTTCAAACTGGTTTTAAATGTGATAGAATATAAACAGTAAAACAGGTTTTTCAAGATGTGTACTCAACACAGATCCGACTACGAATCAGACCTGATGAGTTATGAGTTTTTTTCTTTTAACCCTTTATTGTTGCATAAGACAAGTATTTACTGGACTTGTCTTCTTTTCTTTTGAAACCACTTATTTATTCTCACTGCATAGAATCACAAGATGCAAAAAAACGTCTTGTTTGTTATTGTTAAAGATTTACAGGATCAAACCAGCATCCAGTGTGGCCTGTAAAACTGCACATTAAATGAAAACACCAGTGCATGCATATTCTGAGGATGCAAACGCTTGTTTGTGTTCTTCATTGTTGCCTCTTGCAGGTATAAATAACTCATCAACTGTCTAAAACCTCACCCTGTGCACATTCTGCAAATATTTTACGTCAACAAAGTCATGCTCCAGCTGTGATCTCTTCCGCAGTCAGAGCATTCAGGACCCTGTTTGCAGTGCTGTGATTCAGTGTTTGGTTGTTTTTGGGACAAGATAAAGAGATTAACTTTATTGACCAAAGGAAACTTGTCTTAAATACAAACACAGGCTACTGCATATATATAGAATCCATAAACAACACATAACATTCCCACTTATATCCACTTTCACCCACAGCATCTTGCACACTGTCTGACTACTAATGTGTTAGATCAAGATAAAATAAATCAAATAACACGATACATGGGGTTTTAAACCCTATTGGCCATTATCTGTCTATCTATCCATTTTGCAATCATATTTTAGCATTTTGTTGCCATTTAAGGCTTTGATAGAGAGAGGCGGTCCAGTCTGCATGTAGGGACGACCATGATGCGCCGACCCAAGAGAAGAAGCTGATCCTCTGAACGATGTGAGCTGGGTCTGAGATCATTTTCTGGGCTTATCTGGTTATTCTTTTCCTTGAAGATGTTCTGAAGTAAGGAGAGTTGGTCGACTCCCACGGACGTCATAGCTCTTTGTGCGAGCCGGGTGAGCTGGGCCGTCATTGGACAGACAGGTTGGCGAACAAAGCGGAGATCAGGAAGAATCAAGAAGCTTTATCGTCATTATGTCACCATAATGACATTTTTGGTGAGGGAGACACCAGCTCAGAATGAACAGAGTTACATATAACACGCAGACACAACAAGACGTGAACTTCATTTTTAATTTTTTAGACAAATTGATTGAACAGGCCAACCACATCACTCCCTGGGGGGCTGAAGCGTGCGTATAGTCTTTAGCAGCTAATGGACTCAATTGCAAGTAACAATAAATCAGACAGAAGACTACAAGACGATGCAAAACATTTAGATACAGAATTATGCAATTTGCATTGATGGCTAAACAGAAAGTTCCTGAGAGATTGAGTGTTCAAAGTAAGAGGCAGTATAAATGAATTGATTTTGATCAGATCAGAAACCTGTGTAACCAGTAGTGTGTTTTTGACAGGTAACAGAGTATGAACTGGGCTGATGTGTTTGTTTGTTGAGATGCAGTACCCAACGCACAGCATTACGGCGTGGTAAAAGAGCATCATCCCCTTCTGACTGAGCCTCAGCCTGCGGAGGACGTGCAGTCGCTGCTAGACCCTGGTGCAGAAATAGTCAGCCTGGACATTCCTTTTTTAGTTTGTTGCCTATTTGTATTCCCAGGTATTTGCGAAATATAGATTTCATCTTATGTTAGTTTAATATAAATGGCCCCATAGAGGTGAACGGTAATTACCCAGACGTGTTTTTGCTCCTCGACTGCCAGACAACTTAGCCGAGACATAATGAACCCATTTGTCAAAGACGGAGCTGTTTGTGCACCTGCTAATTCCTATAATAGCCTCTGGATTTTATCATTTTTTTGTGTCCTTCCCTTTCTGAACAATAAGGTATCCAGGCGACTCTACAGTGAATAATAAAAATGTGTGAAAAATGTGCTCAAACGGAGATAAAAGGCAGCCCCAAGCTGAATGGGCCTGACGTGGATGGCATTCTGTTTACGGCAGGAGGTGGCGCATCCCTCCAGGCTCAGCCGAGGTGTTAATTCACTGTAGGTGCCAGAGATTTTATTACAACTGCATTAGATTTGTCGAAAATCAGCCAAGGCCGTGGTCAGTCAGAAAAGGGTGGGCTACACCCACTAGTTCAGCAGTAGGTCTCCCTCAAGCAGAGGAGAGTTCACGCTATTTGATGTGTCAATCAATGTGTTTTGTTGGGGTTTTATGTGACAGACCAACATGAAATAACAAAGGAGAGAGAAAAATGTAGAAAAATGTGGAGTGCATTTGAATGTAGCCCCTCATACTTTGATGCCTGTAAATAAAATGCTGTTCAGAAGTCTTAAGTTAATACATAGTCCAACTTTGCGTGATTTAATCTCAGTATAAATCCTGTTTTTCTTCGACGGCTTAAGCGAACAAATCGCACCTTGAAGACCAGGAACAAAGCAGACAGGAGACGTTTAAAACAGGATTAGGCTATGAAACAATATTCCGAGCTTTGAACATCTCACGGAGCTCTGTTCGATCAATCAAATGAGAAAAGAAGGAGGATAACAAGTGTAAACCCATCAAGAGATTGGTGTCTGCCACACTCTCAGCCTGGGCAAGGAGAGCTTTGATCAAAGGAGCAGCCAAGAGCCCCGTGGCGACTCTGGAGGAGCAACAGAGATCCACAGCTCATGTGTCTGTTAACAGGACAACCATCAGTCGTGTGTTGCACAAACCTGGCTTTTATGGAAAAGTTGCAAAAAGAAAACCACGGTTGGAAGAAGGTCACAAGACGTCCTGTTTGCCACAAGCCGTGTGGGTGACGATGCAAACATTAGACATAAATACACAACATCGATGAGAAATAATAACAAGAACCAGCCATCACTGTGTGTCTGTCCTCTGGTTTAATGTGGCAATAAAATGAATCCAATCTGGCTGGTGCCGCAGTCAGAGCACTCACAGCAAAGAGGGCGTCCTAACCTTGCATTGGCCCGGAAAATAACTTGTCCAATCAAGAGGGGAGCCAACAATTAACTACTGAAGACACAATCAGCAGTAGGAAATAAATAAATAAATCAATGGTCACCGGAATAGAACAAAAACACACCAAGAAGCATATTTGTCCTCAAAAAGAGCCATAATGTTATTTACTAAACCGACTTACCAAAACGGCCATGAAAGCTCACCAAAGAGACTCTGTGTCAATGTTCCTAATGAGATGTTTTTGCGATGCTGTCAGTCAAACGCCCTCTGAGACATGAGTTTGTTTTTCTAGGGGAAGTTTCTGAGGGAGATGTTTCTGCAAGTGGAGCGTAAAGGAATTCACTGGAGTGTGCTGATGGAGTCGCTCCTCTGGTTCGTCTCTGAGCCGCAGAGGAGCTGACAAACAGATGACAGGGTGGCTCGTTCAGACAAAGTGTGTCTGTTCAGGATGCTCAGTCAAGAACCAGCAGTTTTTCTGTTGTTTGAAAATAAATATTACCTAACTGCAGTCTACAGGTGCATCTCGATAAATTAGAATGACCATCAAAAAGGTAATTTATTTCAGTAACTCAGTCCAAAAAGAGAAACTCATAAACGATTCCACTCAGAAATGTATTTCTGTTAACATTGATTATTATGGCTTAAAGTTAATAAAACAAAAAAATAAATAGATTAATTAAAATATAATCATGGGAAAGACTGCTGACTTGACAGTTGTCAAGGAGACAATCATTGACACCTTCCAGAAGGAGGTTAATAACAAAAGGTTGCCCCTCACATATTATATATTGTGACATGAGATTTTAATAGTCTTCTTTGGGACTTCACTGTGTTGAATAAATAAAGATACATGTAAAGATTTACAAATTTGCACGTATTCAGCATCAATCCATAGATTGCCCATAACTGCTTGCTCCTAATCAGGTGGAGGTCAGGCAACAAAGGAAAGACAACAATGCATGCAGAAATGTAAGCCAAAGTGCCATTTAGATTCTCAAATCAAAGTAAAATGATCACTCTTGGATGGTTTGCTCCACTTGCAATGACAACACAGCACAGTATCTTTGTTACTTTGCACATATTTATATCAAATATAAATCATTTGGGTCCCAACAGTGACCCCTGAGGGACCTCACAGGTAATGCCGACCCTCTAACATCAGATCTTTCCAAATAATAAAGAAAAAAGAAAACTATTCTTTGTCAGAATACCTTCTATGATTTCAGTTTTGCCTGTATCTGTTTAATCTGTAACCATCCATCAGTCTCAAGATATTTTATGAACAGGGGCTCCTCTAGGCACTAATAGGGGCCCCTGAGGAGGGAGTGGTGGCATAGTGGTTGGAACGAGACACTTGCGTCTTGGAAAAGGCAGAAATTCCCTGGTTTGAATCCCACAGACTGCCAGTCTGGCTCCCTGAGCAAGACCCTTAGTCCCAGAATGCACCCTGGGCGCTGCACAGTGTTAGCCCACTGCTCCCTAAGGGTTAGGGTTAAACGCACAGGATGAATTTCATTGGACTGTATGTTGCAATGACAAATATAGATGATTACTGTTACAACTAATTCTCAGGGAACCCGATATTAAATGTGCATCCCATGGCAACCTATAAAAACTCCTCCATGATAATAACCATCATAATTATCAAAGACCAAATACCCAGTTTTGAGTCTTTTTATATTTACCAGTAAAACAAATGCTTTAACAATTTACATTTGAGTATTTCACTTGTTTTATCTGTACCTTTTATTTGTTAGGTTTACTTATTTTTATGTGTTCTTTATAGCTAGCTTTTACGTTTTGGCTTCATTTTGTTTGACTGATAATGCCCTGGTGGAATCTATGTTTCAGAGCATGTAAGATGACTTGTAGATAATGTTAGCCTGGTAAAGACAAAGCCATTTATGTGTTACAACTACAGCTGCACCAACCAGAGTTTTATTGTCGGCTACTGTAAAGCTTTGATCCTGATCCAAACCTGATTCTGGTCAATTTCAATTTCCATCTAAGTACTATGATATAAGATATAAAAACAGCATGTATACTTTTTACCTGCTTGCCATGATTTATCTTTATAATTTCTATTAGGAGCATAGATGGTGTCCTGCATCACGTGTGAGGAAGCAATTGCTACAAATCAGGGTTTCACTGTATTAAAATAGACAAAATTATGTTACTTTTGATATATGAAACTGTTTTAGCACCTTGTATTATAATATAAGAGTATAAGAGGCTGCAATGTTCTTAAGATATACATTTGTGACCGCACAGTCTTAAAATGTAGACCTTTACCTTAACTCTTAGCTCCTAACTTTTCCAAAACCAGAAAGCAGAATGCTGGTTGGAAGCTCAAATGAGTAACTTCATGTTATCTGTGTGTGTCTCTCTCTTTCCCTCCTGCTGCCTGAATGATCCACAGACTTCTCTCCACATGTAGAAAATACTGAATACCTCTAAATAGCTTACATCTCTGTGCTTCATCTGACATCCGCTCACCTCACTCACCCTGAGAAGGCTAACTCTGAGTTTTGTTCCTTCAGTAACGGCATCCACACCGAAGAGGGTTGTTGTTAGTGCTTAGGAATGTTGTGTTCACTGATTGAAGGGAAAAAAGAGGTCTGATCGTTTATTTTCTGACTGCTGCTTTATTGGTCAAGCCGATCTAGATGAACATTTGTGGATTTCAGTCCCCAGCCGATATTCTCTGTTCATTTCTACTAAATGCTGAACAAAATCTTTAAATAAACAAAGGATGCACATCAAATAAAATACAAAATATACTTAACAAAAAGCATATGCAAAGAGTAAAGAGCATAAAAACATAAAACAGACCAAGAGACATTTATAAGAACTGAAGAAAGCCTGAGACTAGCCCTAAGAACATGAGGTGAGCTCAGAGGAGGCTCCACCTAAAAACAGCACGGGTCCTCAGAGGGCTGTTAAACTCCTGCAGCTGAAACACGGCGCAGGCGGTGACATCACTGGCAAAAATGTGAGGGAAAGCCGGGCGCTCCCAAAAGCTAACGGAGGCTTTTCCCTGCTGTAGAATAACAGCGTGATTGTGAGCGTGGTCCGGCGGCGGAACGAGACGCCGGCACGCTGATGTCAGGATGAGTGTAGCCGAGCTGCGGCGGAGAAAACATCACGTCAACTTCCTGTCGGTACACGATGCTTTCTGAGGGGGACACGGGTTCATCTTCCACCTTTTTTAAATCCCTTTTATGAGGAATAAATGTAGTTAGTTCGTGTTGTTTCACCCTCCAAGTGGGCAACAATTATTTTTTTCTGTTGTGCAGGTTTAATGCTGTGCCTTGCAAAAGTATTTTATGTGGCTTGAACCTTTTTCTAATTTTATTGCTTTCTTTGCAAAAGACTAAAATGTTTTTAGTTAGATTTAATGTGATTGACCAACACGAGGTAGTGCATAGTTGTGAAGCTGAACGAAGTGTGTTGTGAATTGGTATTGAGTCCCCGTTGAGTCAATACTTTGTAGAACCTCCTTTTGCTGAAATTACAGCTTTACACATTTGTGGGGTATATGCTTGGGTCATTTGTAGCTCTGGCTGTATATTTAGGCCCGTTGTACAGCTGGAATGTTAACTTTCGTCCTAGGCTCGGCTCTTTTGCAGCCTGTAGCAGGTTACTTTCCAGGATTTCCCTGTATGTAGCTCCAGCCATCTTCCCTGTCCCGCAGCATGATACTGCCATCAAATATTGTAACAATTTGAGGACAAGTTTGAGCTTTCTTTAGTCCAGGGGTGTCAAACTCATTTTGGTTTAGGGGCCACCTACAGCTTAATCTGATCTCAAGAGGGCCACACGAGTAAACTCATTGCAAGATTAAATAGAACTAATAAAAGTTTACTTTTTGTTGATTTTTTTGTATTAAATTAATTTCACTATTACACAGTATATTATGAATAACCTCAGCGTTTTTAACAAAGTATGTGCAATTTCAACAATACTTTTACTCAGTTAGACATTTAAGTGCATAATGCATAAGAACTGATCACAGTGATTGTACAATGTTGAAAAACATTTATTCACATTTTTTTGGAACTTAAAAACACCGTCCTACATGACAAAATACATCAAACAGATAAAAATTAAGAAATGATTTCAAATCAATTTTCCACATCTGAAGCTCAGTGCTACCATCTGCTGATTAAAACACAGCGCCCCTCGTGGACAGTATAGGAACTGCAGATTTTCAATCAAACAAAGTACATGTTTTTTTTCAATAATTGTTTTGTCATTCCCTTCCTTTTATCTCCTATTTCTTTCACCTTTTATTTTGTTCTTCTTGTTCTTCCTTTCCTCTCCCACCTTCCCATTGTAGTGTCCATATCATCTGAGATATTCCCCACATGAATCATAGTAAAACTATTCACATTCATAAATCAAGCGGAGCACTATGGCAAAAGCAGTACTGCTCCACTTGTGAAATCAAATCTGATGAGCTCTTTTGGCATTAAGACAACAATTCTTATTGCCACATTGCCAGACAGCACACAGGGGGAAATTTTTTTATTTTTTTTTGAATAATGATAATGCATTTACCCACCGGGCCGGACTAAATTGTTCGGCGGGCCGGATCCGGCCCGCGGGCCGTATGTTTGACACCCCTGCTTTAGTCAATAAGATATTGTTTACTGATTGTTTTCAGTAGCCTCCCGATTCATTAAAATTATTTGTTCTGAGCTGTTTTAATTGGCAGATATTTAAAACCAGATTGAGGTTGCCTATTGGCTGTTTCTGTAAAAACCAGCGCCGCTTCAGCTGCTGCTGCTTATTCTGTGTTTTCTCTCCATCTGCTGTGAGGCATGAAACCGGGGTTAACTTTTGGCTTTGACGAACAGGATTAGAAATAAACAGGAACAGCTCAACAACTGATGCAACAGCTTTGAATGCTCAGAAGTGGAAAAGATGTGTCCTGATTTTATTCCCTGTCCAGTTGTCTAAATGCTGTATCCATTTGTCCATCAGCCAGTCCGTCCACTTAGACCCTAGGTCCATTTTTGATAGAAAAGTCAGCAGAACAACGGCGACCCGCAGAGGGACTATATTTTCCATTTTGAATAATATTTTGTTTTTCAGTTGAATTGAAATTGAAAATCATCCGTCACAACCTTCCGATCGGTTGAAACGGGCTTGCTGTCAGCCGAGCTCACACTGAACAATGAAGCGTCTGAGACGACGAGCCGAGCTGATTGAGGGTTCTCGCCAGCCTCATTATTTACACATTATCTGGTGTAGCCAGCTCTCCTTCCAGACTCATTCAGCTCCCGCTCTGATGGGAACTTTTTCTTATTTCCCTCGCCTCTCAGAGGGATTTTTCATGCCCTGCAGTGAAGGGTTTCAGCCTCATGTGTTCATCCACCGAGCAGCCGGTGAGTGAAAGCAGATCCATTTAAGATATAGAGCAATCATTTTTATTTTGTTAATATGAAATTGTAACTTAAAAGGAGTCGGTTTAAGGGACTTGCATACATCTGGTTTTGAAGAAGCTACTCATTTCTAAACCAATTATGTCTTTCTGTCCTAGAGTGAATGCCCATGCATCTCAATTAAATACAATCTGATTAAAATGTTAATTTATTCCAGTAAATCAGATGAAACAGCACATCTTATAGATTATCTCCATCCATTACATATACATCTTTATATTTCAAATCATTAATTTTGATCATAATGGCTTAAAATTAGTGAAAAAGCTGAATCCAGTATCTCAGAAAATTACAATATTATATTGGACCAATAAAAGAAACCCAAAAATGTTGTCCAGCAGGTAATCATTGACACCCTCCTTAAACAAGGCAAGCCACAAAAGACAACTGTTGAAGAAGCTGGCTGCTCACAGAATGCTGGATCCAATAATGTTATAAGAAAGTTAAGTGGAAGGAAAAGGTGAAAAGGGTATAACGAGGCTTAAAAAAGTGGCACGGACTGAGTCCCTAGACTGTTGTCAAAACATTAACATTAGTTGAAGCCTGCTAATAAATGAACCTGGTCCTCTTTAACACTTCAGGAGAGCCAGACAGGCTGATTAGCTCCATGCATTGCTGCATTAAAGCAGCTGTGTGAGTACTTATATCATATGTACATGGATATACTTGTTAGTAAAATATGTTGTTTTATTAGTTTTATGTAATATTTACATTTTCTCAGAAATTGAGTTTTGGGTTTTCATTTTCTGTAAAGCATAATCATCAAAGTTAACAGTGTAGTGTAAAGTTAGAGTAATTAATCTATACAAGTTACACTTTTTGATTTAAAATACTGAAATAATTTACCTTTTTAATATTAATATAAGTGACTGGGTTGCACCTTTCACATTAGACATGACGTCATTACAACGAGCCACTTTAACGACTTCCTGATTGTCTGTAGTGACCCTCAGGATGAATTTTAGCATTTTTTAGCCTGACAGGCTGGAACATTGTGGCGGCAGAGAGGAAAACAGCTGTCTGACAGAGGGCCATGGAGGTGAGCGTCTCACCTTTTTCCACCATACCTGGTGCCTTGCTGTTAAACTTTAATGGGGAGTCAAACCTTCGCAGCTCAGATATCTGCACCTCACCAGCTGCCGAGGGCAGAGGTGAAAAGGACACCCTATGTTCACCTTTACCTTTGTTTGTGTTTTTAATGAATTCAAGTCTGAGGATGCTTGTTGTTATGGTATTAATGGTACAAATTAATTTTTTTCTGTTTTTTCTGGTTACTATTTAAAACATCTGTTATCTGTGTTGCAGCCTATGGTATTTATTTAAAAATGTATATCACATCTTATTCCTTTACCCTTTTTTTTTAGTTAAAATGGCACATGGTATTAATAAGATAATAACAATAATCCCCTATAGGTGCTTTTTGTGTATCTATGTCCAATCCTGGCAGCTTAGAAAAATACTACAGTGAGCCCGGTTGCCTCTCAGAGTCAGGGTAGATTTGCTCTATAAAAGAGACAAACTAAACATTCCTCCTCTTCTTCTTTAAAACTGACTTTAGGAGGGGGAAAAACACCCTGACAGGCAGCATTTGGTTCATTTAACAAATTAGACAGGCTACGGCAAATATAAAGTGATAGGAAATAATGTGGTGGAACCAGGGAAGGAACAACAACAATGACTAAACAAAACAATAATAATTAAAACTAATTCAATTTAAACAACAATATGAATTAAATGCAAAAACTGCTTTTCTACTTTCCTATTTTGTTCTTCAGTGATTACTGCATGCAGATGCTTTTATTAGATTAAAAAAAATAATACAATAAATAATTATTCAATACTTAAAAAATATTACAAACATATCCGTTTGCAATCTTAAAAAAAAGATGAATACAAATATCTTCTGAATACTTCTGAATAAAAATGGTTACTTCTGAATAAACCTTTTGTGGCTGGAGATGCTGCTAAAGTAGTGTAAAACACGCACAGCCCTGAGGACTGACACTGGACTCCACAAGCTTTGATGCTTTACTAGGATAAATGTTGTTCAGCTACCTACTTACGGAGGCTTGTTGATAGGAAGCCATTTAAAGCACAAACACATTAAACTGACCAAGGCAGACGCAGAGAGCAACGCTAACATTTATTTTATTTTTTTCCTGGGATGCAGCTACAAATCTGCATTCACCAGAAAACAGCTCCTACCTGCTAATTCCAGTTTGATCAACTTCTAACTTCTCCTCAGGAACAATAAAGGAGGATAAAAATTGTTTGTCTTCTTCCCAAATAAATTGAAAAGTCCCAAAAATAGATAATTTTTTTTGTCAAATAATAAAAAAAACAGTCAGTAAAATCTCAATGTAACGTTATAAAATAAAATCTCAGTAAGTTTTTAAACTTGTTTTTTAAAATGTCGAGGTGACGCTTTTCCAAGATATTTGCTTTATTCTCAAGATAATTTCAAAATAAATAACAGTTGTGCTAAAACTAAATGAACAAAAGGAAGAAGTCTTGATTTACTGTTGTTTGTTAGTCAATCATTGATCATTTATTTATTAATGATTTTATTTATTGATTGATTACTTATTGATACATAATTTACAACTAAATCAAGTAATTGATTAATCATTTTATATCAGGAGCAGATGCATCATCAAGAAAGCTATCCCTCTGCTGTTAAACAGGATCATACAAATATTTGACATTTTGTTTCTGACTTAGGTAAATCAAATGTTTTTTGTTGTGAACGCTGGGGCCCATGCTCGTAGAATGACAGCACCCTCCAGACTAATATGCAAATTTATTATTGAACGCTGTAGGGTCATGTTTCTAATTCTTTAACTGTAGAGGCACTACAGGAAAATGTTGCTCTACTGTCTGATTCTCAGTATTGCAGCACGAAGCCCTACAGAACCTTTCACACTCAGGGCAGACTTGGAGGACGGCACCTTTAGAAACGTTTGCCCTGGGCCCCAAAATGGCTAAGTCCGCCACTGGCTTCCTGACAGCTGAGATGCATCTTGAGAAAACTTTATTTTTAGTAACTTCTTACGGATTCTGGCCTTCATCTGATTTAAATTTTAAAGACTTCACAGAAACTCAAAACAGCAACTAGTCGTGTTTTTTCTTCTACTCTGAATGGTATCTTGGTTGGTGTGACTCAGTATGGCACGTTTGCTGATCAATAACCGGCAGACCACCAATCAGAAGCTGTCCAGCCTAATATCGGGCATTTCTTGTCACCAGACCATTTCTCTGCAGCTCTAATATTCACCCCTTGCATCTCCAAACTCGGGATTTGTCTTGTACCTTTGTTTAGCATCTACTGCCTTCAGGCTGCACCAAAGTGTCTTTTTGCGTATCCAGTCCGCCTCCATAACACTGAGAGAAGCTCTATGTGGGCTTCAGTTTCGTCTTTGTTTTAGATTATGCTTCTTTATGGCTTGGTCTATTCTTGCTGCAGAGACAAATAAATATTCTCATTTTCAGTGCCTGACCATCTGATATTATTCACACAGTCCACAACATCTAGAACATTATAGCACTTTAAAACACAATCTAGCTATAGATTTAAGGAGCTTTATCTATAAGATTTTTGCACCTAAAATAAGAACAATTCATCTCCATCATCTTATTTCAAGTGCAGTATATCTAATTATCTTATTTCAGGGGTAAGAATACTCATTCCGTTGGCAAATAATCTTATTTACCTGCTCAAATCAAAGGCAAATGCATTCATATCAAGAAAATATTTATTTTTAGCTCTCTTTTTGCAGTGTGATTATGATATGTTGTCCTTAATGATAGCATCCTTCTTTCTTTGTCACTTCATAACCTTCAGTAGTTGTTAGAATTCGGTAGGAAACATTTCTCCTGAGGGAATGTGTCTTTTAAGGATGCCTGATGTAGAAAATCAGGAGGTAGATCCGTTAGATTTATATCGCAGCGTTGTATGAATGTGTTGGAGAGCAAATAAAGAACAAAGAGTTGCAGAAGGGACTCTTTTTGGAGTCTTCTGGCTGACGTTACCGTCCTCGGCTCGCTTTAATCGCTGCGCTGGTTTCCATGCACCGACTCCATGGCAACGGTTGAGCCGTTTCCTCTGGGAGCTGCTGATGATGCAAACACCCAGACAGCATCGGTGACTTAAACAGGCGTAACAACGACGGAGGGTGTGTTAAGGTGGTCCGCTTTTAAAGATAATCTGTGTCTGGCTTATTTAGAGATTTAATTGCTCTATGTAAAAAAAAAAGAAAAAAAAAAAAGGAAGAACCGAAGGTCTTACTTTGTATTATTTCCAGCTGCAGTTAATAGATTTTTTTTTTCTTCTTTCGCCGGCTGTCGTTTTCTGCAGGGGCTCTCCCTGCTCAGCCCCTGAACAGCAGTGAACCTGCTGAGGTGCTAACGGCGCCTCATAACGAGCCGCAGCAGCTGGCTGGACTCATTATCGGCCAGGAGTAGGTGAACGGAGGCAATTGCCCTCAGACAAAATGGCTCGTGCTGCTCCTATGGAACTATTCTTTGAAGGCTGCGTTCTCTCATGTTGATGGTCTGAATATAAAAGTGTGACGAAAACTGAAAACCAAAAAAAGTTATAAACACAGCTGCTGACACATCCATCAACATGATGAGACAAGGTCAGTTTTAGTTTTGGGGTAGGATTTAATAAGTTTATACTTCTCCCTGTCCAATTATAAAGATAAAATTCAGCTGGTATTCTGTGAATAGTATGACATTTTTTTTATTGATAATACACGTTATTGTATGTTTTTGTGTCTTTTACGCTTTATAATTCCTATCAAGTTTGAAATAAACTGAACTAAAAAAATTATAATCTGTAAGCGGGCACATATTTTTTCACAGCACCTATTGACACCTGTGAAATTGAAGAAAGGTCTCAAATCAACCCATTTTTATATGAGCATGGCAATCTTATGTTGAAAAGAAATCCAAATTTAATATCAGTACATTTATTTAGTGGTGAAAAATAATCCCACGTTATTTAAATTGAAACATTTATCCTATTATATTTTATCTGCTTTAAATTTTTCTTTTTGCATTGTGTTTATGTGTTTTACCATTCAGTTTTTATCTTTTATGTGTACAGCACTTTGGTCAACCCCGGTTGTTTTAAATGTGCTTTATAAATAAAGTTTGAGTTGAGTTGAAGAAACAATGGATTTTAATAAAAATGATCAGTACAGCACCTGTTGGCCCTTCTAACAATCTATAAAATGAATAACTGGAGATACATGACTCCTGCTGGGACTATAACTGTCTGTTTGATCAGATGAGACTAAGACCGAACGTTATGTCGGTAAACATTCTAGGTGGGTTGGGCAAGAAAGAAAGGAGGAATAGGTGGAAAAGCACATCCTCTCCAGTGTTAAGTCTGGTGGAGGATCTATGGTCCTGTGGGAATCATGTATGAGATTATATAATGCTTTCTCGCTGGGCCTTTCATTAAAATAATGATCCAAAATATATTTCTCAGCAACTGAAAACATCTTATTTTACTCCATCAATCCAAGCTTATTCAAAGAAAACATGACGTATGTAGAGATTGCTCATTTGCAAACCTTAAACGTTTAAAAACTGTGATGAAATTGAAAGAAATGCATGTTACACAGTGGCTCTTGCTGTCTCTTTAACAAAATGTTATATTGCTTCTTGAATCTAATTCGAATCCAACGGATTTCAAGCATTTTTCTGCTAAATGTATTTGGCATGCTTTATCCATCAGCTGTTGTGTTGTTTCCTTCCCGGTTTGTAAAACTCTCTCTGGAGCGCGGATCTCACAGTTCTCTGCTCCACCTCTCTCAGCGGCACGGAGAGAACCAACACACGGTTCCTGCTGGGAAGCCTTCAGATTCAATCTACTATTTGACATGAAAAAGTCGCAGTTTGACAACACAGTGGAGAAGTTCAAATGTTAGTCAGATGTTCCCCCTGTGGAAGTTCCTCCCTGTTTTTACCGACACGGTTTCACGTCCTTCAACAACACCCACCGCAGGGATTAGCTTGTTGGACAATTCTTAATTTAGCTCCTTAACATTGCTTTAGCTGCTTTATAAAAAAAATAATTTCTCATAGCGATCAGTGGTGGAGTAGATTTAGATTTCTGTGTTGATAGCAGTTTTTGACAAGAACCATACAAGCAGTTGCTCAGGGCCCAGCATCAGAAGTAAAATAAAATAATAAAATGTACGCTGCAAAAACAGAACTAGAAATAAGTAAAACGTTCTTAAAATGAGTGTATTTGTCTTTGATTTGAGCAGTTAAATAAGACTATTTGCCAATAGAATAAGATTTTTGCACTTAAAATAGGAACAATTTATCTCCATCATCTTATTTCAAGTGCAGGATGTCTAATTATCTTATTTTAGGGGTCAAAATACTCATTCCATTGGCAGACATTCCATTTTACCTACTCAAATCAAGGATAAATACACTAACTTTAAGAATATTTTACTTATTTTTAGATCCATTTTTGCAGTGTAAAATAACTAATTTATCTATCAATTGCATCCTAAGCAGGTTTTACAGGTAGATCTTAAAAGAAAGTGAAACTCATATCATATCGAATACCTAGACATGGAGAGATGATTTTCATGATTAGGGCTTACACATAATGCAAACCCAAAATCCAGTGAAGAAAAATTTGAATACTGTGAAAAGGTTCAATTAATGGAAACTGATGGTGTCACACCCTAATGAGCTCATTAACTCAAAACACCTGCAAAGGTTTGCCGTACCATTAAAAGGTCTCTCACTCTGTGTCGTTTGGCTGCACAATCCTGGAGAAGACTGCTGACCGGACAGATTTCCAGAAGACGCCCTTCACAAGGAGGGTAAGCCACCAAAGGTCATAGCTGAAGAAGCTGGTCATTCACAGAGCTCTGTGTCCATGCATATTGACAGAAAATTGAGTGGAAGGAAGAGGTGTGGTGTGTGAAAAATGGCACCAACAACCGCAGCTTTGAGAGGACTGTCAAGCCCAAACCATTGGAGAATTTGGAGGAGCTTCACAAGGAGTGGACTGAGGCTGGAATCAGTGCCTCGAGAGCTAATATACACACAGACAAACACTAGACACGGGCGACAAGCATCTTACCTGGGCTACGGAGAACAGGAACTGGACTGTTGCTCAATTGTCCAAAGGTCCACTGGGTTTTCCCAAGTCCACAGTCAATGCAGCCGTCGACCAGGGCACTCTGGAGCAGTTGTCTCCAACCCTGGTCCTGGGATCTACTGTCCTTCATGTTTTAGGTGTTTTCCTGCCTCCACACATCTGGCCTAAATAAGTGGGTGATTAACAGGCCTCTGCAGCCCTTGATGGGTGCTGAGGAGGTCATGCAATCATTTGACCCAGGTGTGGTGAAGCAGAGACGTAGCTAAAACACGCAGGAACGTAGATCCCAAGAACCAGTGTTGACGCCACCTGTCCTAGAACGTTTCAGGCTTCCCTCTGCAGACAAGCTTTATGAAGATGCTGGTTTTATTTTCCAGTGGGACTTGGTGCCTGCCCACGCTACCAAAGGTACCAGAGAATGGCTCGGTGACCATAGTGTTCCTGTTCTTGATTGGCCAGCAAACTCCCCTGACCTGAACCGCTTAGAAAATATGGGCTGTTGTCAAGTTGTTGTCAAAGCGCATTGATGCAGTAATTCATGCAAGAGGAGGCCCAAACCGAGTCGAGTGCATAGAAATGGACATGTTTTTCAGGAGTCCGAGCTTTGTGCTTAAAACATCCTGTTTTGATTGGTTTAATGTGATTCAGGTTTTCTTTACCTGTTAGCAAATAATCATCAAAATTAAATGAAATAAAAGCTTGAAATATTTTACTCTACGTGTAAAGAATCTCTACAAAATAACAGTTTCACTCTCTGAAGTGACTTTCAAAGAATATTGCACTTTTATGAGGAGGTGGCACCCCAGTGTGTTGAGTGGTTGCTTGCTGTTGAAACTAGGAAGACCAGGCTAAGCCCAGGTGGGGAGAGGTGCAAGTTACCCTGTGATTTCTCTCTTCGTTTTACTGGAGCAGTGGAGCGCTAACGAGAGCTACTCCCAAAAGGGAAATTTGAAGAAATTAAGTTTTCACAAACCTTGCCGGGGGTTACCCAGGCTGTCATTCATGCAAGAAAAGCCACTATTTGGTAACACAGTTCCTCTGACACAAGGGTTTTGTTTAGTCTCCATCTCTAATGCTACAGGCACATATCAGAGCTGCTGGATGACTGCAAATATGATCAGATAAAAAGGTGAAAAGTAGATTAGAGAGAGATTTTCTTAAAGCTTTGACTACTTCTCACCTATGTACATATTTTCTATTTTATGAGTGAATTTTTTTTTGTTGTGCAAGTTATTTCTAAACAAGCTATTATTAAGGTAAAAACACTTTTTTATATCAATAGATATAATAACTGAATACATTGAAACTGGAAAGATTTAACTTGAACTGCACTCAGTTATACAGGAAGTCCAAGCCGTCTCCAATCTCTGCTGTTCAGATAAACGTTGCAGCCAGGCTAAAATAGAGTACAGTAATGTACAGCAGGAATTTGATGATCAGCCCAACATGAATGTGTACCAATGTTCAATGCTGAGAGCGGTTTGTGGAAGTTTCCCATTTCCTAACAGAAGGTTTCGCATTGCTTTGAGAAACCATTTATGCAAGCTGTTAACGTCTTGCTTTTAGCATCCCTGTGAGTGTTCAACCTGTACGGATCACAGTAAATGGGCTTCCATTTACCTATTAAGGAAACATGTTTAGGTTCAAGATGATCAAACTCTACTGAGGAAGAATCACTGGACAAAATATAGCTGCATTTACCCAAAATGTCAAAGTTCAATGAAATTACTATTTTTTTAATACTATTTGGTCCAAGGTTGAATTGTTGTCATACCTGTTTTTATTTTAACTATAAACGATTAATCGCCATTAAGATCTAGAATTAATATGTAAAATGGTATTGTAACCAAAAAGAAATACAGATGATAAAATACCAAGACATTGACAAGCTGTCATGAGGAAGTGTGCTGATTTATATTATAATAGTCCAAAAAGATTCAGAGACACAGATATTGGCCCAAAATATTTAGCCTGAGCTTAAGATGGACCTAAAGCTGCAGAACATCAAAAAAAATTTTTTTTTCCCTTTAAACTATTCTGTAAAGTCTGAGATAATTAGGACAATTATACTTTCAAAGGTAAAAAAGAACAGATCTGCTGTTTATTTTAATTTGTATTAATCATCCATTGATTCATTTATTCATAAGCCACACCCACTTTCCCCATTCTTAACACATTTTTAGGGAACTACTATTTTTGTATATACAAAGTTATACTTTTTTGCAGCATAATCTTCTTCATATTATACCACTCCCTAATGTTGGATATTTACCAGATTGCCTACACTACATCAGGACCATGTTTCTAATTAGGGTTATGGATTTCATCCATATATCTGCTGCAATGTCTAAGATATTTCAAAGTAACCATTTAAACAGCTAGCAATAAAACTTTGCTTGTAGCACATTTCTAAGCCATTCAGGCTTAAGTGCTGGGCTAACATTACATTAAAAGGTAGACTTTAGACTTACACTTTAGACTTTATTGTCCCCAAAGGGAATTTTATTTCTACAGAACAGCCGCCTGGACTCCGAACCTGCAGACAGAACAATGCAGCACTTAACAAAAATACAAATAATACATCGTGAATATACAGCAAAGGCCACAACATAACAGTACCTGGCATCCTTCGCGGTCCTGTTGTTAAGGAGGCTATAACCGCGGGCATCAGGCTTTTCCAGAACCGAGCCCTCCTGCCCTCCAGTGTCCTGTATCTTCATCCTGACGGTAATGGGTCAAGGTATACCCATAGTGGTTGTGTAGGATCCTGTACTATTAAAGTTGTGATGCGTAGAATGGCCTTATTGTTAAGTTCAGAAAGATTGGACGTGGGCAGTCCAACGATTATTTTTTTAGGCAGTGCTGGTTATGCGTGTGAGTTTAGTACCGTTTTTATTTCCAAAGTCAACTATTTCCAAAGTTTGGTTACTGATGATGATTGGTTGCTGAAGGATGGGAGGACTAACTACTAGTTCACTTGTGTTTGGTTATATTAAGGTGAAGGTGGTTGTCTTCATGCCAATGAGTGAAATGACTGATGATGTTGTTATATTCCACAACAGAGAAGTCATCTGCGAGGAGAGCAAGAATGGCTGTGTCATCAGAGTATTTATAATAAACGGTTCTGGGAGACGGACTGGTACATCGTTGGTGTAGAGCGTGTACAGGAAAGGACTCGACACACAGCCTTGTGGGGCTCCGGTGTTTGTAATGAGCACTGGTGATGTGGTTGAGCCAACCCACACCATTTGTAATCTGTTGCTCAAAATGTTGTGGATAAGATGGATCAACTAAGAAGAAATAGTAAGATTATGTAAATTCTGGACCATTAGGTGTCTCTGGATTGTATTAAAAGTAGAACTAAAGTCCATGTAGAGTATCCTGAATCTAGATGCTGAAGAAAGGTGTACAGCAGGCAGGCTACAGCATCCTCCGTCCTCTTAGCCGTAGAGGCAAAATGGAGGTGGTCCATTTGTGGAGTGACAGTAGGAAAGATTATGCTCAACAGCAGTTTCACCAGGCATTTCGTTACGATGGAGGTCAGGGCAACCGGGCGGTACTGTTTGAGTTCTGTTCGCCAGGTTTTTCTTTGGCATTTGGGATTAAAGTGGTGGTTTTCTAAATGATTGGTATTGTCATGGTTCTTATTAATTGAGGTGAAATTGGAGTAAAAGATGGGTGAGAGCTGCTTTGAAAAAGTCCTAAGGCACCCTTGCTGGGATGCCAACAGACCTTGAGCCTTGCCCAGCTTACATCAGTTTAGCTTTTTTTTTTCTAACTTTTACCAAACATTTAGGCTGAAAAATAGTGGGGCTAATATTATACGATGAACAAACTTTACAAATGCATTTACAGTGTAAGATTTATAAGCTAAAAACCCGTTGACCTCATGAACAGCACCACCTATTGGTGGGCAGTAAGGATTTCTTCCACGTGTACTGTATAGTGGTAGGGAAGCTACTCCCCAGGTTAACTCTGGTAAACCATTGGAAATCATTACGATCTTAATGAAACAACAGAATACTGAGCAGTTTTACACTATTAATACATTTTTTATTTGTTTAGATTTCTATCTATTTAAAAAAGAGTGCAAGGAGAAGAAAGTGGTCTGTCTGGTACACCATGACTCAGCAGCTGAGTCATAACAGGGAAATCCTATAATGCTATTTATAGCCTCCTCTAGGAAATGCATGGACTCAGCTGAAGAGGGGAGAAAACCTTTTCTCCTGTTTCTGATCAAAGAATGGACAAAAAAAATAAAAAAATTCTCCGGCAGGCTGCATCAGGGAGAGAAAAATACGATGTATAAGAATGTGAACTGCTTTAATGGTGTGCTCTAGACTGCTGACTTCCATAGTCCTTCAGCATGACAATGACCTAAAGAAAACTGGCAGGATAACAAGTTAAAAGGCAGTTGTATCTTCTAAATTTCTACCAAACATACCTTGTAGTCAGGAGGGTTTTAGATTATGAATTGGCTTTTAGCCTCAGCCTTTCGATGAGAGCCTCAGCTACTGCATAATTTAACATTTAGAGGAATCTACAGAAGCTTGAAAAAGTATTCTTACCCGTTAATATCACCTGTTGTCACATTACAAACCTAAATCTGTTTAATTGGGAATCTGGGAGACAGACCAATTAGAAATAGAGCTTCCCGGAGTTGATGGGGAGATGGACGGGGCTAAATCCAGGGGTATCCTGGAGGAAAACCAGTTAGAGGCAGCTAAAGACTGGAGACTGGGATGAAGGGTCACCCTCCAGATGAACATTGCTCTTAAAAATACAACAAAAAACATGCTAATCTACATTTACCTGTTTTTTTCCAAAGGATATTCCTGTGTTATAATGGCCCTGTCAAAGCAGAGACTTAAATCGATATTTACAAATACTAACGATGGACTGATGTCTTGACTTCTTTTGGAGTTTTTTTTTCCCACTCTACACCGCTACTTGTAAAGTTCCAACATACAGTATTTGAGGATCTAATGCAAACATCACTCCTAGAGGTTTTGATGTAATCCTGGAGGAATCATGCCAGAATGTATTTAATGTCGGGCTAAACCAGCCGCTATACAGTGATGAGCTCTCCTCTGCCACATTTAATGCACCACGAGGGACAGTAACAGAGGTTTACGCTCGTATCATTTCTGTAGCGGGTTATGTGATTGATGGAGGAAGTTGTAATGACTAAATCTGTATCTGGAGTTAAGTTGCTATTAGACTTTTTGACATACAGTACATCTGGCATACAGCTGAAACCATGGCTGTGTTTCAACTACCTGACATGTGGTGTTCTGCAGAGAAGGGTGGGTAGTGGGCAGTCTGAGAGGTGCAAAGCTGGTGAAGTCATACCCCCAAAGCTCATGCAGCTGTAATTGCAGTGAAAGGTGGTTCATATTCTCTCAGGATGGCTGAACACAAATGTGCGTCACAGTTTTCTAATTTTATTTAGCTCACAATTGTGCACCACTTTGTGCTGACCTTATACTTAAAATCTCAATTTGGTACATTCAAGTTTGTGGCTGTATGAATATGTTTGGAGGGCACTTTAAGTGTTTCAACTGTAAGAAACTTATTTTAAACTCAAAACAAAAGGATAAAAAAAAAAACCCCGCCTCCGAAGGTGATAGATGCTTCACATTAACATTGGTAGCTTCCTCTACTGTGGGTTAGATTTAAACACAACTGAAGGGGAGCTAATTGACTCTGCTGAGTAACGAGACTCATCATTCACAGTGAAAGAGACTCGTCTTCCCCTCAGGAATGACAAATCTCTGCATCGTTGTAACCGCTGTTGCTGCTGGGAGTTTATGAACACCGGCTGTTTGTCATGCATGGAGGCGTCATGTCACACCGCGCCGCACTTTGTCAGCCTTCTGTAACAGTGACAGCGGCTGTTGGGATGATGCACCGTCCTTCTGTGTCATCAGAAGATGACTTCAAGGACTTTCTGCGTTAAAAGGCGCCTAAGCGTTCAGTCGCTATTGATACAGGCCGGCCCTGAAGCTGCTGGCTGCGGTGACCGAGTGGGATGTTAGCGTTTATCAGAAGGCGGCCCGGCGTCTAAATATGATGGAATGGACTGACTGTCATCTTTAATGTTTCAGCAGATCTCAGCATAGGGTGCTTCTGTGATTTTGTTTTTAAGTTTTCTTGTTTTTTTTTCCTCACAGGAACGGTACCCTGCTCCATGTGGAGACCCAAACTTTGTGCTTGGAAATTAACTAACAGTGGTGCAATTTATTACAAGAGGAAACTTCATGTGTCTGGGCCTTTGTTGTTGTCCTTCCTTGTATTGTACTCCCAAAGGTTATAGAGAAATATTTTTCTTGTTCAGGGATAGTTTCTTTCTTTAATATACAATATACAAAAAATCCCAATTTAGGTACTATGATCCAAACTTAGATGGGTCAGCATTGTTTTTTTGGTTGTAAACATTTAAATATAAGCTTTTTATCCCCTTCGATTGAACATTTAGGACATTTTATTCAAGGTTATACAGTCCTTGAAAAACCGTTCATACCTCCTGTTACAAGCACAAACTTCAATGTTATTTTATGTGATCGGGCAACACATAGCAGGGCGTAGTTGTGAAGTGGAAGGAAAGTGCTGCATGGTTTTACTTACTTTCCTTTCTTCCAGGAATGGAAGATGGATGTAGCGCCATCCATCTTGCCATGCTGTCTGATCAGCTTCCCTGTTAAAGAAAAGCATCCCCACAACATGATGCTGCAACAAATATGCTTTGCTCTGGTGTAAAAAACATCTGTTGCTTAATTTTCCACTACATACAGGGTTTTGGCTAAAGGCCAGAAAATGCAGTTTTTGGCTAATCTGAGCAGAGCACCTTCTTACATATCTTTGCTGCCCCCTACATGGCTGGAGGCAAACTGCAAACTGGATTTTTTTTTTGTGAACTTCTATTCATTTCCCATTTACTTCCTGCTTGCCTTATCTTGCTTAATCCCCAGTGGGTAAGACTTTCACATTGACAAACCATCTAGTGGTGCGCTAAATGAATTACAAACGACCTTGAGTAATAAGCATGTAATAACTACAGAAGCTGCAGAGTATCATAAATGTGACAATGTCAACATGTTCTCCATGTCTTAGCTACTGTTAATAGCTAGTAGCTACGGTGGTCAGAGGGCCCGGTAGCACCGATGTATGGCAGCCTCGCCTCTGTCAGTCTGCCCCAGGGCAGCTGTGGCTACTAACGTAGCTCACCACCGTCAGGGTGTGAATGTGTATGTGAATGGGTGAATGTCTGTAGTATAAAGCGCTTTGGGGTCGTCGGACAAGTTAAAGCACTATACAAGTACAAGCCATTTACCATTTACCATTTTACGGTCATCAAATGAAATGGTTTTCGGCACTGTTGCCAAGTCTGCTTGTTTTCTTTTCTAATGTCGCTTGTAAATTCCATGCGTCACTGTTTTTTGGACTCGATTTTGGTGCAGTTACTTATTTGGGGTCTAATATACACGACTATAAACATGGGTAAAGAGACCCGGTGTTGCAGCTGCACTACAATCAGTGAACGGCTGATATCCCTCCGCCTCTCCCCGTACACACATACATATGTCACCCTTCCCAACTGAGTAGTCCAAATAATAAAAAAAATCAGAATGAAATATCAAAGTATCAACTAGTCATCTTAAAAAGTCCTGAAAGAAAAATGTCTCAAATCTACTCACTTGGTTTCAATTTGGATCGTGAGGAGATTGGCAGGGGGTAAACCATTAGGTTAAAGATCATTCCAACCAAATGAGACACTGACAACCACTTAACTGAGTAACTCAAAACATTTATATGCCAAAAGAATATTAACAATTTCCATAAAAATCAAAAATTGCACAGACAACTTAAATTCAGTTTGTTCACTTTTCACATTTCTTTCATAGCAATACCATCCTATACAAGTGTCCACAGGTACCCTAAATAAGGCAGTCCATTTTAGCCAAGTGCACCGTCCGTCACTTTTCCTTGGGTTGGTATTTAAATTGAACTCCAGTAACTCTGATGCATCAAAATGTTTTTTGTTTTTTTGTTTGGTGTCAGATCTGACCCAATGAAAGTAGCAACAAAAAATTGTTTGAGATCTCAAAAAAAAAGTAGGGATCCACAGAACAAGATGAGAAATCCTTTTCTATCCTACCACCCTCCAAGGAACCAGGTGGCCTTCACATATGGAACGTCCTGCATCAACGCCTCCGGTGGCTTCTAGTCCAGTCCACAGAAAAAACCACTCAGGCAGTAACAGCAGGTTCTGCAGCCGTGTCAAAAAACCAGCCTGCACACAATTGTGCAAAGCAATTACTTCAATATAAAACAAATAATGTAAAACCATAAACCAAACGTTTTTTTTCCACATTTGTACAGAAAACAAAAAAAAATAACTAAAAGTAAAATTATCAGGTTCAATGTGTTTTCCTTCATAGTCTGTCATCATAGCCAATAATTAATATTTGTATTAAGACCTTGTGAGGGGTCTAAAGTAACACTACACACATGGTGCAGCTAGCTTGCAAATGTATTTCCTTTTTTTCTAGGTTAGCACATGTAGTTGTGTTAGCCTATTTCTTACTGTGCTAATGCTTAACAATCCACGAGCAACGAACAAAATCACCATATCCTGACTGGTTTACATCTGAAAAAAAAAAGTATCCCATCCACAGATTCACAAAACTCACCAGGATATTCTTCAACAGAAGCACTCTGTTGTCTTAACGAGTTATACGACCGAACTCCCACAACATCTCTTGCCTTGCTCCGTGCAGACAAACGCCGTGAAAGAAAAACGCGCTAGCTCTGAGCAGGGAGGAGCTCCGTGACACGCTTCTAAACAGGTGCGTTGCATTCACAGTGCCGTGGGAAACCCCAGCACTCAACAAAAACATGTTTTTTTTCCAAGCAATTTAGGAAAAATAAAAAAAAAATACATATATATACTGACAAAATAACCATGGGTTACATCCTCCCCCTCTAGACCGCATGAGTCCCTTCATGCACATCAACCCAACTGGAACCCTTTTGTGGTGACATTTGGAGAATGCAACTCAACGCTTGAAAAAATGAGCTAATGGCCAAAGTCAGTGGCTCTCCTAACTCATCATAGGTCAACTTCTGAGGTGGGCGTCGTTCTCTTTCCGAACGTCTCAAACTTACTGGCTCTGTAGCACTAGTTTCAGCACTAACAACATTGTCTGTACCGCCAACAATTTCTGAAGTGAGGTCTGTGTCAATCAAGGTAGGTTCAAGGTCAGTTTCGGACATGTCGATAATAACATGGTCTGAGGAGCTGACGTCTAAATGACCAGAATCAGAACCACGTGTATTAGGCACTTCAGGTGAAGGACACGCATTTGCATTCGGCAAGGAGTTTTGTGGAATAACATCAACAGATGAGGTGGCACTTGGAGGATTTCCTCCAGTTTGAACATAAGGCCCTCTTGTAACGATTTCCGGCTCCCATCTAGTGAAACTGAAGTCCTCCTCATCACTCATTTCATCCATACTGCACTCTCCATCCTGGCCACTTGGTTCTGCCTTGTTCACTTTACTCCTGGTTCTTGTTTTCCTTTGATTACCAGGTGGAATGTCTGGTCCTGCATGGTCCTCAACAGGTAAGAAACCGCAGGGGAGAAGCAAATCTCTGTGCAATGTACGGTTCGGGCCATCTCCATTTCCTGGTCTGACTACGTAAACCGGACTGTCTTTGATCCGTTTAACGACAACATAGATGTTTTGTTCCCAACGGTTAGCAAGTTTGTGCTTCCCTCTGATGTTGACGTTTCGTACTAAAACTTTATCGCCTGAAAACAATTCAGCAGCTTTGATCTTTTTATCAAAACGCACCTTGTTTTTGTCACTCATTTTCTTAGAATGTTCAATGGCAAGGGCGTAACTCTCTGAAAGGTTTTGCCGAAGGGTTTTAACGTAGTTAGAGTATGACGTTGGACTAGGTTTACCAGGGTGAGTTCCAAGGATGAGATCGATGGGCAACCTTGGCTGCCTGCCAAACATGAGTTCATACGGGGAATACCCTGTTGTGTCGTTTTTTGTACAGTTATAGGCATGTGTTAATGGCCTAACAAAGTCTCTCCAGTGATACTTGTCTTTGTCTTCCAATGTGCCCAACATGTCTAGAAGAGTCCGATTGTACCGCTCCACCGGGTTTCCTCGGGGATGGTAGGGAGTGGTGCGTATCTTACTTGTCCCAATCAATACGCAGAGCTCCTTTATAAGCTTAGACTCGAAATCTCTGCCTTGGTCACTTAGCAGACGACTAGGGATTCCATAAGGGATGATGAGGTGATCCCACAGAGCCTTGGCTATTGTCTTTGCCTTTTGATCTTTTGTCGGTACTGCGACTGCAAACTTTGTAAAATGGTCAGTAATCACTAACACATTTCTAGTGTCTCGACTGTCAGGTTCAATAGACAAATAATCTATGCACACTAACTCAAGAGGGTAAGTTGCAAGAATATTTTTTAATGGGGCAGCTTTCTGAGGAAGTGCCTTTCTCATTAAGCAGCGTGAACATTTTTTGCATTTATCTTCAATGGACTGGGCCATTCGTGGCCAGTAAAACCTTGCTCGAGCAAGATGTAGGGCACGCTCAACACCGAGGTGACCAACTTCATCATGCACACCTTGCAGTGCTCTTTCACGGTACAGTTGTGGCAATACCAACTGGTACACGAGAAAATCATTATCATTGAACTTCCTGTACAGAACACCATCAATGAGCTCGAGTTTGTTCCATTGCCGTAGCAAGAGTTTAACATCAGGGGGTTCAAGGTTTGTTTCTTTTGGATTTAGTCTTAACCCCCTCTCCATCAGGACTATTACACGAGCTATAGATGGATCGCTCTTTTGTGCAGTGCACCAATCAGAGGCTGTCATTGAAGGTAATATTTCTTCTCCGTATGTCTCACTGACTGCTGTTGGGTCAATGACAAGAGACTCGCATACGAGGGGCTCTGAAGAACATGACACTAAATGCCGCTGACACAGGGCAGAGAAAGTTTCATGGTGTAGTTCCTTTTCTACGCTACTGAGACGTTTTTTCATATCGTCAATGCGAGCTTTCTCTTTGACAAATTCCTCATCATCATGTGCAGGCTCTTGGGGTCGCCGTGACAACCCATCGGCATCTCCATTGGCATGGCCTGCCCTATACTTGATGTTAAAGTGATAGGTAGACAAGGCAGCCAGCCATCTGTGTCCTGCTGCATCCAGCTTTGCTGTTGTTAAAATGTAAGTTAGCGGATTATTATCGGTCAGCACAGTGAAGCTTGAACCATAAAGATAATCACTAAACTTCTCGCACACAGCCCATTTAAGGGCTAAGAATTCGAGTTTATGTGTGGGATAGTGTTGCTCACTCCTCGAAAGCCCCCGACTAGCATACGCAATCACTCTCAACCTCCCATCTTGCACTTGATAAAGCGCAGCCCCCAACCCATCATGACAAGCATCAGTGTGCAATACATAAGGAAGTTGGGGGTCAGCAAAAGCAAGGATCGGTGCAGATGTCAGCTTTTGGATTATCGTTTGGAATGCTGTTTCACACTCGTCCGTCCATTGTTCTGCAAGAGGCTGATTGAGATTGTGAGCCAGTTTGGGTAGTTCTCTTTTGTAAACCTTTCCCCTTTTCCTAGGTGGGCGGTAACCTGCAGTAAGATGGTTCAGTGGTTTGGCTATTTTGGAGTACCCCTCGACGAAACGCCTATAGTATCCAGCAAAGCCTAAGAAACATTTCAGCTCCTTGGAATTAGATGGCCGTGGCCAACTTTTCAGAGCAGAGATCTTTTCAGGATCGGTATGAACTCCGTGAGCATCCACGATGTGACCCAGATACTTCACCGAGGTTTTGAAAAAGTGACACTTCTCTGGGGACAATTTAAGCCCATAATCTCTCAGGCGGGTAAGCACTTTCATTAATCGGTTTTCATGTTCTTCTAATGTGTCTGAGAACACTATTAGATCATCTAGGAAGACAAGCACTTCGTTGAGATGGAGGTCGCCTACACACTTCTCCATTAAGCGCTGAAAAGTGCTTGGAGCATTTGTGACGCCCTGTGGCATTCTATTAAATTCATAGAAGCCAAGGGGACACACAAAGGCTGTCTTAGGCTTGTCGTTCTCAGCTACCTCGACCTGATAGTAACCCGACTTAAGGTCCATGACTGAAAACCATTTAGCTCCACTAAGAGCCGTAAACGTTTCTTCGATATTCGGCAGTGCATATGCGTCACGTATAGTCCTTAGATTTAACTTACGATAATCTATGCACAGCCTGATAGAGCCATTCTTTTTCCTTACCAATACAATTGGTGATGCAAAGGGGCTCTGAGATTCTCGAATGATATTTGCATCAAGTAGTTCTCTTAGATGTTGTTTTACAGCTTCTCTGTCACTTGGATGAATGGGCCTTGGCCGTTCTTTAAAAGGCGTTTCATCATGTAACCTAATTTGGTGTTTTACAGCTGTAGTGTGACCATAGGACATATCATCAAGGGCAAAAACTTCAGGAATGGTTTGCAACCTTTCCAAAACATGCCTCTTCCATTCCTCTGAGATGGGAGACTGATCAAGACTTGCTGAGAGTTTGTCAATGACGAGATCACTTTGACTTGAAGAGTTCTGTGATTGACTGGGTACTAAAGGTGAAACATGTTGTGCTGCGCAAGCTTGAGCAACAACGCTATTTGGCTGCAACGTAACACTGTGTTCACTTACATTGCGCACAATAACAGGCACTTTATTGTTGGCATTAAAGGGAATGTCCACTAAAGCCGACTCTACAAGTAATCCACCTGGTAACTTGTACTGCTCGTGCGGTTCAAGAACAAAACTTGTGTTCTGATTGTTCTTTCTTAATCTCACATAGCTCATCAGGCATACTTTCTGGTTTGCTGGAATCATCACTGGCTTTTTGCTTTGTAACCTTACAGGACAAGATTGAATGTCATTTCTTTGTACTTGGGCAACATGTTGGAGAATCATGGCAAACTGCTTAGAGTGCAACTTATGAATGAACTTGGGTCCACCCTGGTCTAACAATTTCCCACAGAGTCGCAGAAGCACATTTGTCCCTATCAACACTGGGATTTTACTGTTAAAGTGGCATTCGGGAACAACAAGGGCCAAAACAACTAGTTGCTGTTCTTTGCCTGCAATGCTCTCTGGGAATGTGATGTTGGTTTGAACATAGCCTAAGTATGGGACATTCTGCCCTCCTGCTCCCTCGATCTCAAGAAGAGCATGTATCGGTTGGATGGGGAGATGGGAAAGATGCCTGTTGTGAAAGGATTCTGAGATGGTTGTAACTTGAGAGCCTGAGTCCATTATAGATTCGCATGGCATGCCATCAATAACTACAGAAGCTGCACATCTTGGACCTATAAGACCGTGAGGCAACATAGGGTTTAGATTGGGGCTGTCTAATGGATCCATTGGGCCTGGGATTCGCATTGGGGTCTCGGGACTAGAACAATCAGAGAATTCAGCTCCTGGGTGTCCCACGACAGGAGCTGCCACTAGTTTAAAGCGAAGGGAACTGTGGCCTGTCGCGCAGCATAGTCAGCCTGTTTCTTTTTCAGCTCTGCATTCTTTTCACGAACTAAGGAAGGATTTGCGTCATTAGTACAGCAGGCTGCAATGTGATTGTTTTCCCCACATTTGAAACAAAACCATGCCCGGGGTGTGCCAGGGACTTTAGCAGCTACTCGTGGGGGCTTGGGGTTGGCAGCTAAGGACTCTTTGGGTTCATGTTTCTCAGGTTTGCTTGAATATCTTTGGTTTTGTACGAGCATTTGGACTTGTTTAGTTAATTCAGCAACTTGTGTCTCCAATTTGGAAGTCTCAGTGTATTTTGGTTTTGTGGTCAGTTGGGATTCAACGTCTGAGGCGGTGCTCTTCGGTTTTTGAGTTAACTTTTCCACCTGCTTTGTGAGTTCAGCAACCTTTTGCTCAAACTTTACAGTTTCACTGTTTGTTAAGGGAGGGGCTGCGAGTGGCGCTTGTTCGAAACCGGGGCCGAAGACTGAGTGAGCGTGGGAAGCAGCCTTTGTTGCACCTAAATGCTTTTTCATGCGATCTAGCTTTGCTGAACGTCGATCTTCTTCAGTCCTTAACATGAGGAGAAGCTCTGGGAATGAAGGTGGAAGGTTCTTTCTCGCTTCAAGCTGGAGACTTATTATCAAGCTTTGATCCCAACAGCCTCGGATGAATTGTTTAAGGAGCAGTTCGTTAACATTTACAGCAGGGGCTCCCCCTCTAGAAATGACTCTAGTAAGAAGGCTATGAAGACGGTTCAAGAACGCAGATGGTTTTTCACCACTATTTTGATTTGAACCAAGAAATGTAGTGAAAAGCTCTTCACCATCCTCTACAACTCCAAAGGCTGAATCAAGTTGGGTGACGAAAGCACTTGGTGATGCAGTTACCCCGAGAGGTTTGACAATTTCAGATGCTGGGCTTAGTAAGCTTTCAAGTATCTTTCTAACCTTGAGTGCATCGGTTAAAGAGGAGTCACTGAGCAGAAGATCAACTTGGGTGCGCCACGTTTCATAATCAACTTCACCATTGGGCCTTGGGAGTCGCCCTGAAAATGTGCGGATCTTTGAATGCGCCAGAGGAACGTGAGTTGACTCATTACGAATGATATGCTCAACCACTACTTTCTGAATATGTGGGGGGTTGTACAGGCTTTCGTCCACATGTACAGAGCCTACAGAGGTATCAGCATATGGGTTAAAAACACTTGTGGGCTCTACAGCTTCAGTTGACGTTGTATTCTGAATATCATCAGTAGTCGTATTAACATTATGGTTGGTGGGTGGATGTATTTCAGTTTGGGGTGTAAAGCTAGCCTGCAACTCACTTTGAAGAAAACTAAGGAAGCCTGCCTTCCCACTACCCCCCATGAACTCAAGTTCTCTCAGGTATCGACGGGCCACTTCTTTGCCTATCTCTTCTTGGGTAATATCTCTGATGGTTTTAGAATACCATTTCATGGATGGGTCTACACTAGAGACTATTTCCCCTAGGGTTGAAGGATCTATCTTTAAGATAGCTTGTTCAGATTCGTACACTATAAGTGTTCTGCCTTCAGGCTGATGTGGTTCATTGGGGACCCTAACAATTTTAGAGATCTTCCCATTTGTCCCAAAAACACAAGAAATGTCATCATCACTATGGCTTGTTGTGACACCTGTAACATACAGGGTTTTCTGACTGTCGACTTTAAAGCGTTCACAAAGATCCAACTCCATTTTACAGATAAGATGTCAAAACAGTGTGTCGTACTGGTTGGAAGTAACCCCACAATACCAATCTCCTGGCTGGCTCGCCACTAGATGTCACCCTTCCCAACTGAGTAGTCCAAATAATAAAAAAAATCAGAATGAAATATCAAAGTATCAACTAGTCATCTTAAAAAGTCCTGAAAGAAAAATGTCTCAAATCTACTCACTTGGTTTCAATTTGGATCGTGAGGAGATTGGCAGGGGGTAAACCATTAGGTTAAAGATCATTCCAACCAAATGAGACACTGACAACCACTTAACTGAGTAACTCAAAACATTTATATGCCAAAAGAATATTAACAATTTCCATAAAAATCAAAAATTGCACAGACAACTTAAATTCAGTTTGTTCACTTTTCACATTTCTTTCATAGCAATACCATCCTATACAAGTGTCCACAGGTACCCTAAATAAGGCAGTCCATTTTAGCCAAGTGCACCGTCCGTCACTTTTCCTTGGGTTGGTATTTAAATTGAACTCCAGTAACTCTGATGCATCAAAATGTTTTTTGTTTTTTTGTTTGGTGTCAGATCTGACCCAATGAAAGTAGCAACAAAAAATTGTTTGAGATCTCAAAAAAAAAGTAGGGATCCACAGAACAAGATGAGAAATCCTTTTCTATCCTACCACCCTCCAAGGAACCAGGTGGCCTTCACATATGGAACGTCCTGCATCAACGCCTCCGGTGGCTTCTAGTCCAGTCCACAGAAAAAAAACACTCAGGCAGTAACAGCAGGTTCTGCAGCCGTGTCAAAAAACCAGCCTGCACACAATTGTGCAAAGCAATTACTTCAATATAAAACAAATAATGTAAAACCATAAACCAAACGTTTTTTTTCCACATTTGTACAGAAAACAAAAAAAAATAACTAAAAGTAAAATTATCAGGTTCAATGTGTTTTCCTTCATAGTCTGTCATCATAGCCAATAATTAATATTTGTATTAAGACCTTGTGAGGGGTCTAAAGTAACACTACACACATGGTGCAGCTAGCTTGCAAATGTATTTCCTTTTTTTCTAGGTTAGCACATGTAGTTGTGTTAGCCTATTTCTTACTGTGCTAATGCTTAACAATCCACGAGCAACGAACAAAATCACCATATCCTGACTGGTTTACATCTGAAAAAAAAAAGTATCCCATCCACAGATTCACAAAACTCACCAGGATATTCTTCAACAGAAGCACTCTGTTGTCTTAACGAGTTATACGACCGAACTCCCACAACATCTCTTGCCTTGCTCCGTGCAGACAAACGCCGTGAAAGAAAAACGCGCTAGCTCTGAGCAGGGAGGAGCTCCGTGACACGCTTCTAAACAGGTGCGTTGCATTCACAGTGCCGTGGGAAACCCCAGCACTCAACAAAAACATGTTTTTTTCCAAGCAATTTAGGAAAAATAAAAAAAAAATACATATATATACTGACAAAATAACCATGGGTTACACATACATAGAGGGAGAGGGAGACGAACAACCGAGCCATCTCTGCCTGCCGGGAGGACAGAATAGCTGCTGGGCTGCGACTGCCCTGTTTCTAACATAATGCCATAGTAATGACATAATTACTACTTTCTCTTTTCTTGTTTACTTTCTCTTCCCTCTCGCTGGGCAAAGAGTACAGATAGTTCTCCATTTCAACAGAAAACGGCAAATAGAATGATCTACACTAATCATTTCTTGTTTTCGACTCCTCCTCCACCGAAATCAGAAATAATGATGTAACATGCCGCCTCCCAGTGGGTGCACCGACAGCTATGTATTTGTAAACTACTAATTCTAAGTTATGAGAACGCTTTCATTTTTGATGTGACGTTATTAGACTTTGCCAGAATATGTAAAAGCAATACTTGATTTTTGCTAATTAAAAGCCAAATTAGTTACACACTGTCCCTTTAAATAAAACCATTCCCTCGGCATGATGCTGCCATCGCCACATTTCACTGAAGGTATTGTGTGTTTTGGGTAATGTGTAGGGTATATAACGTGTTACAAGTTAAAATAGTTACCAAAAAGTATAGCTTTAGGAAAACTGGAAGCAATAATCCTTGCGGCTTTATTCTGACAACATTCTTATTTTAACTCTTCCACAGCAGATAGAACGGAAACCACATTTTTCAGGTCTTTTTATAAAAAAAAAGCAGAAAAAAATCATAAAAAGGGGAATACTTTAGCAAAGAAATGCATATAACCATTGAAAGAAGCTTTATGACATCTGCATCTGGGTACATTTCGCTCCTTTCCTCTAGAACATCTCAAGTGGTCTGCTGTGTCTGAGCCTCCTGAAGATAAATGATGCAGGCGATGACTCACACAGCCAGGCTTCCCCACACCCTCGTCTTGCTTTCCTCTCAGCTTAACCTCTCAGAAGGAGTTTCTGCTGTTTGCTCCGGCCTTTATCGACCCATCCTGATGCCTTTAGCTGCAGTGAACACAAACCATACAGAAAACTCTAACATTATACACAACATTTGGTCCATCCATCCGTCAATCTAGTCAAAGATTTACAAATCGTATTTTTTTTCCACGTCATTACAAAAGGTTAGTGTTTTTTCAGGTCAAACTTACTCATTGAGATTTCCCTCTCATGGACTCCAAACCAAATGCATCAAAGCACTCATTATTTGTTGAATTGTTTGCAGACTTATAAAGTTGGACTTTTCTGTTTTAATGCATTTAATAGTAAAAAAGACAAACATTTTCATTATTTGACCCGCCGATCATTGTTTTGAAAACTGGCTATTTAATTGATACTTTGCTAGTTTTAATTAATTGATTCCTCTGTTATAGGGGATGCTTTATATTTACCCTATATATAAGTATTCTTTTTTAAGGGAACATCTTGCTTGCATCATTGGGTCATACACAGTTGGCATGCATAATTTGTCTCTATATAGCTTGCACAAAAACAAAATATAATTTCTTGCTACCAAGAGCACAAAAAAAATAAATAAATAAAAAATCAGGACAGTTTCAAAAACCAGAAAGAAAACCACAACCCTTAAATAAAGAGGTCACTGCCATAAACACAACAATGAGTTAGAGTAGAAAATGTTCATGTCATCATCATTAGAAGGCATTTATTGACTGGGTTAAAAGTATTAAAGATGAAAAACGATTTCAAGTAGGTATGGATGAAATACTGACATGTTGCACAGTCAGAAAATACAATTCCAACCTGACCTTAAACATGTTAAAATAATCACTAATGAAAACAACTTTGTATCTTTTATTTGCTACATATACATACATATTTTTATTTTTGACCAAAACATTTTCATTTTGCATACAAGTTGCACTGGAATACATTTTTAATTTAACACCCACAAACACGGTTAGTTTTTTTGTTCGTTTTCCACAGTTTAGTTAATATATAGATTACTATACTTTTATACTTTTAAATAGATACAGGCATAAAAAATAATGTGGAAGACTTGACTCACTTTCACATTTAAAACCTATCAATCAGTATAGCAGAACGATCAGATCTTTTCACCTCATTTAACTGCCTCGTGGACCATAGATCTGCAAATAATGTGGTCTTGTATCATCTAAATGGTGCCCTGAATGCTCAAGCTGTAATGTTTTCATGACCTTAAAGTGTTGTGTTCACAGTCTCTGCTTAATGTCTTACTAACTTATGCCAAATTTACTTTCTATGAGTGATAATGTTTTGGTAATTTTGAAATTCAGAAAAGCTTTAAAATAATCCATTAGTCATACCTTTATTCATAGTTTTGCCAACAACGATAGTCTCTCATGCTTATCTGTCTCTTGTCTAAACAATGCGTAAAAACATATAATAAAGTCATTTTTTTATTATTGGCTGTCTGACAAAACGTTTCTGATTGGCTGATCAGCACCTATCGACTACTCCATCCCTGGAAGCTCTGGATCTTAGAGCTGTGCTGTGTTCAGAGAAGCTTTGCCCAACCAGTCAGAACCAGGCTTGAACACATGAATTTATTTTTTTTACATTGTAGGCGTTTCTGTTTATTTATTTTTCGTATAAAGTTCACCGCACATATTTTGTTTCTCGGCAGCTGTCTTTCCATGTGTTTCCTGGTCTCTAATCCAAACTGAGGAGTAGCTGCACAGCGTAAAGCAAGTAACAAGAGAGACTGGTCATTTTAGAGTGCCGTCCTGACAGGCAGAACCACTTTTGGAGCTGAACCTAGTCGTTCCTCCAGCTAAGAGAGGGATCGCGGTTGCAGTGGCTCAGAACGGAAGCCATAGGCGGTTCAGAAAAGGTAAACAGCGGCGTCTGACCCCATTTCTGGGGTGGGATGCTGATGCAACAATGGGAACCCAGAAACTTTGAATTCCTCCTTCTTTTCCTTTCCCTTTTGCTGAAAATCAGAAGTCTTGATGTTGGATAAAACTTAGTCAGTTTAGATTTTAATTTCAAATATTAAATTCCCCTCAGCGTTTTAGGGAATGCAGTAAGTATGAAAGAGGACGCTGCTGTTCATTTACCTTCCCTCTTTGCTGTGTTTCTCTTATACCTATGATTGTAACAAAACAGAAATAGTGTGATTAAAAAAATAAATATAATCCCTGATTAGTTCAATTATGAGCTCCTGGTGGTTCTTAAAATCCTAAAATCAATCATTTAAATAATTATAATAATGAATATAATTATTTAAATTTATGCTAAATACATCTTAACCATCTTGCTTTGATGGATTAGTGATAAAAAATATTTTTCGTAGACGATGAGACCAATTGACTTAGGTTTTCAGCTCCATTATTGAGTTTGTCTTGATGAGCTGCGCTTTGAACAAATGGCTCCCTCCTGTTTGAAACACTTGTTGTGAGACAGACTTGTAGCTGAGAACAGCAGCATATGTTCGCTAATACGCAGGCAGGTGCTCTTCCCCAGCATGCGGCGATGCAGGCTCGTTATGCTGCGGCCGCCTTCAAAGTCTTCCTCCCCGCCGTGCGGATTTTCTTTCTGCGCCTCCTTCCATCGGCTCTGCCTTTGTGCTGAGTTGCAGAACGGCGGCGGTTCTTGTGTCTCACCTTTGTCTCATCTTGTTGTGCTTGAAACGGAGCGGGCTTGTGTTTGCAGACAGATGAGGGATTAGACGCTCCTTGCTGATTGCCTGTTCCAGGAGCCCGAGGATGTCAGATTTAATCCCAGATGACATTTTGTAGACACACAAAAAGCGCCCAGTGGAGCTGATGGAGTGAACTGGTGAGGGATTATATTTGTTTCTGGGTCAGATGCAGCAAATTTCCTCACCTTTTTTCCATCCCTAATTTCTTTCTCCTCCCGTTCCTCCTGGCAGAGACACATTCTCCTGGTTCGTTTATTAGAGCTGCGTTGAAGCAAAGGCGCAATACAATCCCTTTCGCCTTGTTTACAGATTGTTAAAATGTGCGGCTCTGCCAAACGCGGCAGGCGCTGCTGTTTGTGGCTACCATGCTGATCGTGGCGATAAGAGCGATGAATATTTCACAGTTGCAGAATATGGGTCGCTCAGAGGAAGCGAGGCCTTGTAGGGAGTGCCATAAATATCTCTCCCTGGTTTTTATGGCTAGGCTTTGTGTAGCCGTGTGTGTGTGTATGTGTGTGTGTGTGTGTGTGTGTGTGTGTGTGTGTGTGTGTGTGTGTGTGTGTGTGCAGCTACCGGGTCCAAGGAAACCCTGAAGAGCTCGCGGCGTACCGCCTCATCTGCAACGAAATGACCCCATGTTTTTATTTCATCAGCTGTAGTGGAGACGTTTAAAAAAAGAAAAGGAACATGAACGCCTTGTGAAATAAACGGCATAGCTGTTCTTTTTTTTTTTATATACACGGCATCTTATGAATGTACACACTGAACCTTTTCCACATTTTCACACATAACAGCAAACTGAAATGTGTTTTTTTTTATTATTGCATGGGATTAGACGAAGAGGGACATTATTTTTTACGGGAAAGGAAAAAAATTTGTGGGTTTCCCCTTCTCCTTTTATAGCTAAAAATCTGGAAAGTGGCGTGCGTTGGTATAAAGCCCCTTTACTTTGGTAACCCTAAATACATACAAGCAAGGGTGTAGGAATGTGTTGAGCATCGTAGGAGGGAAACATTGGAAACCTCCAATGTGAGATCAATAAAGACTATCTTATCTTATCTTATCTTATCTTATCTTATCTTATCTTATCTTATCTTATCTTATCTTATCTTATCTTATCTGATCTTATCTGATCTCATCTTATCTTATCCATAAATGGTTTAACATGCTTTATTGGTCAAAAATGCATTTATGTACATTGACTGGCAGTTGAACTGGTTCTTGCAGTAACAACTTTCCGACACGTCTGTCGTCTCACCTCTGAATCTCTCAACTATCTATTCCCACACTGACTGCCCTAAAAAGAAAAGCCACAATAGCTACGTTTACACAGACAAGAGTAATGGAAATTAACGGCCGATCGTAATAGAAATGCGTCCTGTAAACATGCCGGGTGGTATATTGTGATCAGATTAAACTCAATTGGAACAAACCAACTCGTACTCTACTGCTTTGTTTGCTAGTTTTTGTTGTACAGCAAAGACGGAAGTTCTTCTTTTGTGTTTTTTAAGGGAAATTTGATAACTGCGCATGTCAGAGTGGTTCTATTATGAATAAAGCCAAAGATTTTTTTATACATGAAGATTTTTTAACAGCTGATTTGCAGATGTTTTGAGGCTCAAACACTGTCACGTCTGTCAATAGTATAACATAACCCTGATTTATTTTAAGACCTCACCTCCAGCCCTTCTTCTTTTTCTGTAATTGTGCTGCTGCACTGCTGCTCCTAAACATACAAAATAACTTTAGTGATGCACGTCTGAGGTACACCACCTGAGCACATTCACACCCTGACGATGGTGAACTATGTTAATAGCGAGGCTGCCATATTGGACCTCTGACCACCGCCAGCAAGCAATGCGGGTGAAATTTCTTGCCAAACCGGCAAGAAACTTTGAACCGGCAACCCGCCAGTTACAGGACGAACTCCCTAACTTTTTTACCCGGTAACTAGCTGGCAGAGGAGAGCAATAGTCAGAGATGCAACCAAGAGGTCAACGGTGACTCTGGAGGAGCTACAGGGATCCACAGCTCAGATGGAGAAGTCTGTTGACGAGACATGCATTAGTGGTGGGGTCCACAAATCTTTCCTTTATTGAAGAGTGGAAAGAAGAAAGACATGGTTGAAGGAAAAACCTTAAAAAGTCCCATTTATCGTTTTCCACAAGCCATGTAAAGGACATATAAAGTGGCTTAGGCAGCTAACATCCTGCACACAGCGACCCTGACACGGTATTGGCAGCGTTGTGGTGTGGTTCCTTTCCCTCAGCAGCTCCAGGGAGGCTGGTCAGAGTTGCTGGGAAGATGGGTTGAGGTAAACGAAGGACAGTCCCGGAAGAAAACCCATTTGATGCAACAAAAGAGTTCAGATCGGAGCAGGACAACAGCTCTAAACATTTCAGCCAGCACTGCGCAGGTTCTAGTGCAAACGAGGTAGAGTCACACCCCAAATGACTTGCAGCTGTAATTGCAGCTAAAGTTTAGACTTGGAGTCGCTAGATGGACCTCCCACCAGAGTTTTTTAAGATTTTTATTTGTAAAAGAAAACATGCTAAATGTTCATGAGGTAGGAATACTTTAGCAAGGCACTGTAAAATACAGTTGGTTGTGGCATTGAGCACAAGATGCACATGTGTTTATCTTGCCTTCAGCAGGATGTAGAAGCACATTCCTTCTGTCGGAATGCTACTTAATCTTTGTCTTTCAGAGAGCGTCACTTTAACACAGTGCTCCGTTGTCACCTTGCTCAAACCAAAAGATTTGACTCCCATGCTTCTAATAAACTCTACACTGCTGTCATTATGCGCCTCTCCATGCAACCAGTGCAGTTCAGTCAATTAGTCTGAGAACATGAGTGGCTGCTATTGCTGTATTAAAAAGTGGTTAAAGTTTCTACAGCAACAGAGCATTTAGTTCACTAATGGATGCACAAAGACTTAACATGTGCCGATTTAAGTGCATGAAAACACCAGAAGGACACCCAAGAATCTGTTATTTTACAGGCTTACTACATTTGCTGCAATATGGCTATACATTTGGGCATCTAAGATTGCTAAGAACATAGAACAAGACAAGAGTACCTATATAAACTGAGCTTCTGTAGAAGAATCTGTGTCAAAGATTTTCTAAGAGGAGATTGCTTGTGTGTAGAACTGGCTGTTTGAGAACACCAGTGCACAAATTCACACGTTCATGTATTGTTCTATAATACCGCACCTCACCAGGCAGGTTTTTATAAATCAGGCGGTGTCCTAACTTGGTCATTTTAAACAAAATCACTTACTTTGTTAATAATTGCCTTTGGCAATCATAGCTTAAGCAAACCTATTGTTGCACAACAATATTTATCCGAGAAATGTGCATTTCAGGAAAAAAAACTAGAAAGTTGTGCTTTTGATTGAATCTAAATAAATTAAATAGAATAAATGGAAATTGGACTTTGACTGGGCCAGTTTCACACCCTGATCTATATTATTATGTTGTACACCGTGTTGCATGAATGGTGTTGTTCTCAAGTTTTATAAAGCCAACAAATATATTTTTTTGTATTTAGCTCCATCCGTCTTCACATCAGCTGCTATCACCTTCTCTGCTTCTAGAAAAGCTTTCCACCACGTGGTATTTTGGATTTAGGCCAGAAGGTCTGGTTTCGGGCTCATCTGAACAGAACATCCCTACTGCATCCCCTGCATGGCAAACTGTACTTCCTATTTCTTTCAACAGCAGCTTTCATCTCTGCAGCTCCTCCAAAGTTACCATTGGCCTTCATTGCAAATATTTTTAATGCTTCAAAGTGAATATCCTAATTTGGAAGGTGCACTGCATTAAGTACAGCTTTCAGGACTCTGTATGTGTTAGCGCTTCAACCCTGCATAACGTCTCACGCTGATGTCCAGATGTGGGTGGGACTCACCTTCTCAGTTGCTCAGACACAAGCTTTGGTGTGATCGGGAGAAAAGATCTGCAGCCTGGCTTGTCAGTGTTCACTAAACCTTCATTTGTATTCATAGGAACCGGCCACGCCGCTCCATAAATCTGTAGAGTCGCCTGAAGTCAAATCCCAGCTGCAACGCTATATGTCTCTCGGCGTACTTGGGTGTGATTCTCAGCTTGTGTGTATAGTGTGCATTTCTGAGCTGCTGAAAGGATATTCAGTGCTTTGAGATTTCCCAAGACTGCTATTACCCTGTTGCGCACAAGAACTCATCAGAGACTACATGATCAACATAGTTAACATACTAAGTGTTTTACTGCATGTCAGGAGTACAAGGGCTTTACAGGAACATTAAAGGAAATGTAGGTTACTGTGAAAATGTTTATTATATGAAACATAGTGGCAGGTTTGAGCACGGGAGGTAAAATGCTCTGAAATGTTCCTTTAGTCATGATGTAATAGGGTGAAAACTGCGTAGAAAACCTGTTTCAGTCAGCATTGCTTGATTAGTTCCCATTTGCCGTGGTGTAAAAGCTTTTTAAAGCAATTGGAAAATGAATCTTGGCATGGATAAGTTTGGTGTCCCTGATAATTGTGTCACAACCTGTTTAGTTCTCCTCAGCTGGAAACTTCATACAGGTTCATGTTGGCACGTCACGTGGAAAGTAAAGATTGATTACGCTCACAGCGATAAGAGTTTATTCCTGTTGATTTTGATTTTGCATATTCTAAAATAATCTTCATTTAAAATTAAGATCAATAAAAAAACTCTAAAAAAAAAAGACACAAAAGGTCACGGTTTAGTTCCTTTCCTCCTTTTGATGAGCTAAGATAAAAGGAAATTCTGCATTTCATGTAGAAATCAAGGTCCTGAAGTCTTGAGCAAGACTGGAGAGGAACAGAATCCATGTTTCTTGAAGTCCAGAGGGAGGATTCCACAATCAGCGATGGTTTGGGATGCCATGTCATCCGCTGGTGTTGGTCCACTGGGTTTTCTGAAGTGGAGATGCTGACTTTATTCTCCAGCAGGACTTGGTACCTGCCCACACTGCCAACGGTACCAGAAGCTGGTTCAATGGCCCTGGCGTCCCTGTTCTTGATTGGCCAGCAACCCCTCCTGACTTTAACACCATAGATAATCGAGGTGCTGCTGTCAGGAGGAAGATGAGAGACACCGGACCCAACAAGGCAGATGACCTGAAGGCCACTATCAATGCAACCTGGACGTCCGTTACAGCTCAGCAGAACCACAGGCCGATCGCCTCTATGCCCCGCACTACTGATGGAGTACTTCCTGCAAGAGGACGCCCAACCAAGAACTGAGTGTATATGGACAGTACATGGACATACCTTTCAGTAGGCTCACATTTCTGTGATAAAATTAAGTTTTTTGATCCTTTATAATATTTACATTTGTTGGGAAACTAAGTTTGGCTTTTCATAAGCTATTAGCCATAATCATAGACTGGCAACCGGTCCAGGGTGTAGCCCGCCTCTCGCCCACTGACAGCTGGAGATAGGCACCAGCAACCCCCGTGACCCCAGCAGGGATAATCTTGTCGGAAAACTGGATGGATGGATATTAGCCATAATCATCAAAATTAAAAGAAATAAACACTTGAACTATATAACTTGGTAATGAATCTATCTATCTATCTATCTATCTATCTATCTATCTATCTATCTATCTATCTATCTATCTATCTATCTATCTATCTATCTATCTATCTATCTATCTATCTATCTATCTATCTATCTATCTATCTATCTATCTATCTATCTATCTATCTATCTCTCTATCTATCTAATCTATCTAATCTATTTAGTTGGTGGTGTGGTAATTCATTAACATGCATCTGTATTTATACAGTAACATCTGAATTAAATGTGTTGTATGTATTATTAAATGTGTACTACTATGTAAACTGAATTTTTCTAATAGGTAGGAGGCGTATTTTATATCTGCTGGTGTTTGCAGTGATCACGGTCAAGCATTTAATTCGTTTAATAGCTCTTTTTAACATAAAGCTGTGGAGAGAAACGTCAAGAGAGACCAATTTATTGTTAGGTTTTCTACCACATCAAATATAAAAGTGTATAGCAGAGTGATAGCAAATGAAACTGTAGTCTGTCATCCATAATATCTAATTTTATGCAGCCTCTATGGCATTTCTTACACTTCCGTATCTGGATGTCGTAGCATTATCAGTTTGGCACAGCTCAGATGACTCTAACTTCAACGTTGTTAGATTAATTTTATAATTCGTGGATATTACACGCTTATAATTAGCTTGTTTGGGTGGCTTTGTTGTGATCAATGACAGATGTCTGAAGGAGGAAGTGATTTCATGCTGTAAATCCCAGCTCGCAGGCCTGAAACTGTAACGCCCAGTGTGTTAGCGAGCTGTCGGTCTGATGAGCCAGAGGGGGATTTCTGCACAAACTGCTGCCCTGAGAAATGTGGCAGGACAAAGGCCGAGGCTCTGAAGTGAGCGGCGAAGCCCCGGCTGCGTGACCGAAGAGGAATGAGGTCACTGGTATCCACGGTGACGCCGTAACCTCGCTTTTCACCGAGAAGCTGCGGCACATATGGCGACGTGAGAGACGGGGAGGGAGGACCACAGAAGTGGAGCGACGACTCTAGGGAACCGTCTGTCCGTAGCAGCAACAAGATTCGATGGTAAACGTCGTGCAGCAGATCTGCAACAACTCGTGCCTCGGCCGCCGCACGCCGTCTCCTCCTGCCCGTCACCTGCTTCGCCTCCTCGCACGGCCCCTACAACAGAGAGGCCCGTTTTTTTTGTCCCCGAGGATTTCCCGACTGCTTCCTGGTTGCTTCTCGCTCTCCTTTTTCTCACAGTTGTTAGTCATTCGCTGCAAGTGTTGAGTATGACGAGGACTTGGCAGCAGAGAGCAACCCGCTCATCAGTGCTCCCGCAGAGACCAGTCCAACAGTCTGTCCTCTGCCCGCTGGCTGCCAGATCCCGCTTTCCTCCCATTCAGGGAACTGGGAAGGCTGACAGCGAGTGACGAGAGGCCCCGACAAAGATTTTTACAGAGGTGTAAAGGAGGGAGGACAGGGGGGAAAAAATGAATTGAGCTGGAAAGAGATAAAAAGAAGGGGGATGAGGGAACTGCCCCGGAGCACAAACGTGCTTGCCAAACTTTGTACAGCACATCGCTGGCTGAGTGCCCGCTCCTGGTGAGGAGAGGAGGGACGGGTGGAGGCTGGAGGGGAGGTATAAGCAGAACCTGTCTGGGTTGCCCACTTCACCAGATGTTCGGTTTTTAGCTCAACAACTCCAGCGATTTGTCCAAATTACCGACAGTTCAACAACAGGCTTGCTGCAGGATGTCACCTGCTCTGGAGTGTTTTTTTTTAAAAGCCCACAAGTATTCATACCCCTGGTAGATTTAGATGCGGGCAAAAGTGTTTTCATATAACCAAGAAGCTTGTTTTGTGATAAGAAATGAGACAGAGGCCTCTCAATGACGGTAAAACATTAGAAGACCTTTACTTTTAACATACATTTAAAAAAAAGTATGTTAATAGTCATTTATACTCTTTTCTATAATCAGTGGAAAAATCTTTATTGGCAGGATATCTATCAAGCCCTTCTGATGCTTTCCTGCTGTCTTTTTGTGTTTCCGCCGGTATTTAGACGTTTGGCCTTTGTTGACTTCCAGTTCTTTGAGATCGGAAGACCTCTCTGCCATCACCCTAATCTTTAGCTCCCTCCACAGATTCTCCATCAGCCGGGACTCTAACTGAGGCCTCTCCAGCACATTAATAGTGCTACCGGTCAGAAGAAACATGTTGGCCAAGTTAACGTCCACTTTAAACCTGAATCTGCCAGGTGTATGAGTCATTTTGGTCCACTGTTGTACCTGTAAACAAATCATTTCACACCCGTGTTCATCAAGGTCATGAGTTATCAGCAGCTGCAGGCTGCATTCATGAAGACAATTCATGATTATGAGCGGTTTAATATCAGATAGTTAGACATTTGTTACGCTATAAGCAAAAACACCTAATATTCGCAGAGGTAGGTATTTAAAGAAGGACAAACTTCTGCGGGTATTTATACTAAATCACTGGTTAATTCTGTGTATGAAAATATAAACATTAATGAACAACCCAGTAATATTCAGTATGTTATATGATATTTGCAGCTTAGGAATATTTTTCCTTTGGTTTTCTGTTAAAAAAAATACAAGAAATTAGATCATGTTTTTCATTGTGTTTTTGAACACAATAAAACTTTGCATATTTACTCAAGGTTATTATAGCATGGGAACCTTATATTTGCCCTTGCCGGGGCAAACCTGTCCATAAATATTAATGTACATGTTTTAAAATAGTACTTTTTAAAAAGAAGTCTCACAAAGGTGATGTGGAAAATGAAAACTGCCCTGTAGGTATTTATTATGAATGCATCAGCTGGCGTTAATAGCAAGCGACGTCTCCTAATTCAGCTCCTGAGAGGACAATAGAACAGCTAAAGCTAATATGCTCGTGGAAATAAATGGGATTTTGGTGTTTGAGAGAAAGCAGGAGACGTATCACACCTCCGCCGTCCGGTCTGTGACTCTGAGTTCAGCGTCGTCCGTCCGTAATTTTCTGCGTGCTGCAGCCGCTCTGGAGTTCTCGGTTCTGTTTAGGGCGGCTTTGTAAAAAGATTTAAAAATAAAGCCATCGCTTCAGATCACATGTTGACACGAGGAGGGCTTGTCTGAGTGGGTTTTCTGTGCGTGTGTTGGGTCAGGAGACACTTAATGGCAGGCGGAGCGTGTGAGGTTTTAGCTGCTAGGATCATATGAGCAACAGATTTATGTATTTATGGCCTGCAGGTTTGGTGAGCGTGAACTCATTTTGAGTTAATAAGGGTTAATAGACAGGTAATAAACACATGCAGTCAATCTGAATATCACTAATCTACACTGACTAGTTTCATTTCATTATTAATGTCAAACAATTTTGTGCTTTTGTTGGTTTTATGCTCATGCTTTTTTGCTTTTTATGCTTCATCTGCGATAACCTGTGCAAAAAGCTATTAAACTCAAGTTTAGAGTAGAAGAACAGAAAATAAAATTTACAAAACATATAAATTACTTGTAGTAAAGTCCTCTTATATAAAATGAAAATCTGCCTACAGCATGTTGTAACATCTTAGAATAGGACATGGAGGCTGATATTTGTGGTAATAAAAAAGTTATTTAAAAAAAGTAGGCATGACAATCAGACTTTATTCTTAGAAACTGTCAGGAACAAAAGTAAGATTTTGCAGAAGTTGAACAAAAGCTCTGAAAGATAATATTTTCATATCCCAAATCCTTTAACTTCACCTATGTTGATGCAAGAATTATGAATTAGTCAAAGAAAACCTTGGACATTATTATAAAGGAACTTAATACATGAATGGAGAGTGCATGTGAAGATAAATATTTGAGTTCTGTCAAAGATTATCTGTTGTATTCAGGTCTGGACTTTGACTGGACCGATTGAACACATGCACTTGCTGTGATCTAAACCATTCCCTACTGTCTCTGGTTGTATGTTTAGTGGCATTGTTCTGCTCAAAGGTGAACCTCGAGTTTGGCAGCCTCTTATGGATTTTCTTCCAGAATTGGTCTATATTTAGCCCCATCTATCGTCTTTTAACAGCTTCTCTATCTTAGGAAAATGCTTTGTAACACAACCCTGATGAATCAGAAACACTTACATATGGTGCGTTCACAATAGGAAACGTTCAGATTTCAATTCTGCTACTCTGTGGTGGTCTATGACATAAAACACCAATAAAATACCTTGAAGTTTGTGGGCACGATACTCTTGTGAGGTACTTATAAAAGCCTTTCTAGACTTTTACTGTTGCTGTGTATTTGTCCTACCTTGTTGCGAATATTCCTAACAGTATTTTCAGCTCATCAAAAATGCTTTCTTATAGTGGTAAAATAACGTTTAGTCTTTGGAGCTGAAAACTGGATCTTCTCAGGCTTTAAAGAAGTGCATAACCTCCTAAGAGTTATTTCATTTTCTGAGCTTTGCCCTCTGTTACATTTTTTTTTTTTTGCTTTATCAGTTGTGAGGCCCAAAAGGGCTGGGGTACTCGAGGTGAATCTGGAATGAGTCGGGCCATTTCATTGTGTTCAGCTAGAGGAAAAGCTTGGGGGATTTAGCGCTCCTTTAAAGAAAAGGCCTCTGGGAGAGCTGGACCTGGATTCTCCAAACTCTGGCTGTGAACAGCATTTTGATGGGATGTGCTGGTGGGAGCAGCTTTATCCCTCAGTTTTATGTTCTTATCTTGTGCTGTTTTGTGTTGCGTTGGATGGTGATTCATTGCCGGACTTACATCAGAGTGAAGGTGTGTCTGTTATAAACAGCTTAAGGCCAAATGCTGTGTTGGTACGCAATGATCAGCAACAGTATCCCAAGTACATGCTTTCTTGATATCATGAAGCTTTTTAGCACATTTTTAGCACGTTTGTTTATTTTATAAGGTTTTCAAAGGGGTTTCGTATCATTATATCCGGATGTTTTGCATCTTTTCTAAAAAATATATTCTTACTTTTTCAGCCTATTTACATCTTTGCAATTATCTGTTTGGTGAATTAATGCTATTTTGAATATTTTTGAGCACAGATTGTACATAATTTACATATTCTAACAATAAAGTTAAAGCAGCACCGTGTAAGTTTTGACCCAAGTATTAGCATAATTTGGGATATATTACCGGTAAATGATTTTCCAGGTAAATACACAGTACTTGGTACATATAAATGCTCCGTGTGGGCTGCCCTTCTCAAAAACACTCCTATGTAACCTTGAGAAGGTCGGATCAAAAGTCAAATGAACTGTTCTAGGTGTAACAACAAAATGGATATGACGCTTAACTGCTGAGAGACATTCTTCGTTCTCTGGTGTAAGATTTAATTTAGAAGGGTTAATGGGGCCTTGTCTTTACAAGTATCTTTACAAGTTTACATGATTTCTCAATCTGCTGGTCATGAGTGGTCTGCTATCAGATTCCAAAATTTGCACTGTCATGAAAACAATTTTGTGAGAGTGCAGTGTTACCAGTGGCCTTCATGGGCAGTAAACCTGGAAGTTATAGGTCTAGCGCCCCCTAGTGGCTAAATGTTACACAGCGCTGCTTTAAAGCTAGAATCAGTGATTTTTCCAGATGTTTCCCCAAGTCTGTATTTGAATAACTGTGCATGCGCAAAACCGTCTTATCTTGCTCTTCTGCTCTTCAGGGGGTTCGCACGAAAAAAAAATCTTCCACATCCACTCTGCTCTTATTTCTTTCTACTGAGGCCTTCCTCTTCTTCTCATAAACATGAACACGATTCGCTTCTTGCGACTCTCAGCCATGTTCAAAGTGTACGGTGAGAGCAGCGGAGCTACAATGAATGACTACCCGCTAAGCTAATCGCTAACCGCTAACCTAGCCGCTAAGCTTAACACTAGAAGTGCGCAGCCAGCAAGCAGAAATTAACAAGGAACGAGTACGGACACTGGTGTTACGTGAGTGCGTTAGAACGATTGGCATGTGGGACAACCAATAGATAAGGCAACTTGAGGGATGGGGTGGGTGAGAATTTAACGTCTATGGGTGAGAGCAGGAACAAAACTCTAGCAAAGCCTTGCCCTTCGGACCGAATGGCAGAGATTGGTTATAGTTTTTACATAATACATGCAATACATAATGTATTGACTATTTTCAGGATGGAAGGCTTTTACCCAGTATAACAAAAAGTGTTTCTGATCAGGATTACCAACTATAGCTTTAATTAAGCCTAGCAACGAGTAATACCTAATTGTAACCTGAAATGAGAAGGAAGTAGGCGACCTTGAAGCATAACGAAGCTGGAGAGTATATGGACGGTGTGTAACACACACACAGAAATACGGATGTCATCCGAGGTGTTTCTGTTGTGACGAACGTCTGCTCGGCCACCGGCGCTGCAACTCAGGCCCCCTTCAGAGAAATGACTCCATTATGCTCCACAGCCTCATTCATCCTCTCACACCATCTACCTCTTCATGTTCAATCCGGCCGCTCTGTCGCTTTCAATGCCTGCTGCCATAGCAACCATCAAACCTACCCCCGCCTTGGTTTGCAGTAAAGGCACGCTGGGTAATTTGACTTTACCGGGAACATTTCTACTGGGGGGCTTTTTTTTTTGTCCTTGAACCATTTATATCTATCTCACCATAAACCATTTTCCCCTGCCTGTCTTGAATGGAATTAATTACTTGTAAAAAGTTTTTCAAAATACAAGCCTACACATATTATGTAGTGCAGCCAGGTTACATTATGTAATGCTGACTGATTTTCTTCTCCTTTTCCAGAGTCTGCGTTTAAACATAAAAGTTTGACTTATTTACAGTCTTGGTTTGGTTATCTTTGGTCCAGGTTCTGAGTTTCAGTTCTTATTATTTTTTTATTACACTGAGTCTCTCATAAAAACCTTTCTTGGTAAATGTACAGCTGTCCCACGTCAAATTAATCAGGTGTACCAGATCCCTGTCCCACTATTTAGAGAAATCACCTTCTCAGTGTCTTTCTCTGTCATCTCAAAGCCTCATGCTCTCTCTAGCTGTTGTGCCGATATAAATGAGACACAGAAAATAGCTTCCTTTCAAGTAGCTCCTTACGTCAATGTGCTTCCTCAGACTAAATATTAAAGCATCACATTAATGCCGAAGATAGTTAACTGCTACACCAAAGCGTGTTGTTTGTGTGCATTTACATATGGTGCATTCACAGTAGGAAACGTTCAGATTTTTATGTTTCTATTTATGGAACTAGGGGCCATTTAATGAATGTAGGCTGACATGAAAAAGGCTTGGAGAGAAAATGAAGACATGTGGCAAAGCTCCATGGTCCGGAGTCAAACCAGGGATGGCTATGTTTGCTGCTACTAGCACTACCTTTGCGCCACAGGGGCGTCCTCCCAGACTTTTATGTTTTTTTTTTGCAAAGTAATGATCTAGCCGCCAGGAAGCAACATTTGTGAACGTGCACAAGCTCCAAAAACTACTACAGATGTCAAACTATCCTTATGGTTTTGTTTCAATTTGCACTTTGCAGGCCTTTGTCAAGAGATTTTCAGAAAATTTTACTTCGGCTTTTCTCTCTGCTTTTTCCCCTTTTATCTATAATTCTTCAAAATGATGTATCACAGGGGGAATAAAAACCTTTTCGAACGTTAATTTCCTCTCCGTTTCTACATGTTCATCACTTCTCACTGCTGTTGTCTCGTTTTCCCTTTGCCAGTGGGAATCCCCACTGTGACAAAAGCAACATCTGTAGTAAAGTCCCGACCCGACAGCAGAGGCTTTTGGTTCTGGATGCTGTGATGCCCTTCATATGTCATTAAAAACGAACAAAAAGCTGCAGAGCTAGAGCGGATAATGTTCCGTAACATGTGTTCTTTTTTCCGCCTGGGTTCAGCGTCAGTGAGCAGTCAGTTTGTACTGGCTTTGGATTTCATCAGCCTAAAAACATTTTTCCATGATAATTCGCATGTGTTTTTCAGCCTCTCCCTTCCGCAGCTGCAAACGCTGTCATGCTGCTTTACGAGACCCCCCCCCCCAGCCCCCTACTGCCTGAGTGGAAAACGTCAGCGTAACACGAACAGCAGACCTTCTCCTGTCCTCACACGTGCAAACAATGAGGGACTGTTGGCAGCATGCACGTCATCACCGAAGAGTGACATCCTCACTTTTTGGCTGATCTAAGGGAAAATATACATGACATGCATCTAAATCTATACATATATTCTCTGGTTTTTAATAATTTGACAGTAAAGATTCATGTTCTGCGTCCAGTCTTGTTGAGGCACGAATGTTTGTCAGGATTTGCCATGTTGCATTTGTCGAACTGACATTGCCCGTGGCCCTGCTGCTCCTGCAGACGGCCATTCTGACACACATTTAGCATCACTGCAGTTACAATATGTTGCAGCTTTAGCTTTAATATACTCTTAAAAAAAAAAAAAAAAAAAAATCACTTTCCCTCTGGGGGAACATTAGGTCAAAGTGTTATTAAATCTTGCCTCCTGCTGGTAATGGAGAACATGGCAGTTCAAACTGAAGACATCTTAATAATTAGCCCTGCTCGTGACGATGTTCTTGTGTCGTTTTTTTTTTTCGTTTGCAGATGTACTGCAACACCTGCTGGCTGTAGAGGTTGGAACATTGTTTGCAAGCATTCGGTTAATTTACATCTTCTGGGTCAAAAACCTCATTTCAGTGGCTTGCAGCAATCTGTTTCGCTTGCTTTAACCTTCATTTTTTTATCACACAATAACTGAGAAGATCAGGGCTGTGTTTGTCTGCATGCAGTCGAAACAACTGTCATACAGGAAAGGCAATGAAATAACGCAGAATGTGTGTCGGACTTGACAATTTTTAGCTTGGATCCGTGTGTCTTTGCAGTGTTTGGCTGTTCAGGCGCGCCGGTTGATTGCTGACCTGTTGATTTGTGTCTGTTTGTCTCGGCCTTTCCCTGAGACAGCAGGGCTGGCTGACAGTTTTGTGTGATCAGAGAGAAATACGAGGACAAACACAGACGTTTAAGGAGAAATTTCCCTGAATGATATTAGAAATTTGGTCAGTTTAATGCGGTTTCATATATGCAGGTGAAAAGATGAGGATGGTCACTGTTGGGGCTGCAAGAAGCAAAATTACATTCAAGTATTTAAAAGTTTGAATAAAGACATTAGCTTTCACTCTTTACTCCTGGAAACTTTTTCACATTTTGTCATGTTACAACTAGGACTGGGCGGTATGGAACAAAAGTAATATCTTGATATAATATGCAATATGTATCTTGATATATTTTTCTTTTCATAATGTAATTATAAAAAGGCATCTCTGAATCAAAGCTTTATCCCAAATGTCTCATAAGCACTTTTTTTTTTTAACTAACAGCTGTAGGTAGATATGAGAAATGGCTGGAAAATAACCTACTGGAATACATAAGAGTCTAATTATAATGTAAAATAGAACATCTCTTTATAAACGATATAGTCTCATCTTATCTATCTTTTTTTAAAAAACTCTAGATACGCTACCCAGCCCTACTTACAACCCCAAACCTCAATGTATTTTCAATTAATTTTATGTCTGACCAACGCAAAGTAATAAATGTTTTTCACTTTTTTTTTTACTAAAAAATAGAAATGTTAATCATGTCTCCCATTGCTTGCTGCAAATACAGCTGCGTGTCATTTGGGTTACGTCTAGAGCCTGAAATCTATACCTGTCCAGTCTCGAGGGTTTTGCAGCCTCCAACAGGTTGCCTTCCTGGATTTTACTGTATTTATATCCATTCATCTTCCTGTCTCACCAGCTTTTTCCATCATCATGCTGCCACTACCATGTCTTATGGTTTTACCGGTGCGGTCCTGCCGATGTCAGTTTTCTCCCCCTCGTAGCGTTTTGCATGCAAGCCAAACATTTTCAGCTTTGTTCCTATCTGACCAGAGCACCTTGTTCCAGATGTCTGCTTTAAGTCTTCTATGTGGCTTTAGACAAACTTAGGGACTTGTTGTGGCTTCCTTTGCAAAAGTATTCACACCTTATTACTGTGTGTGGCATGCATATGTATTCAGCTCTTTTTCTTATGTTACCACTTAATGAAGTCCTACGCAACCAATTACCTTCAGACATCACAGTATACGTCCAGATTTTCTGTGAAGGCCTTTAGAGTGCATTAGTAAAAAAACAGCATCATGGACACAAAGGAACAGAGCAGAGATGTCAGAGAAAAGTTAAAAAGGAGAACTTTAGAGCGGAGCTAGGGTACAAAGCAATATATGAAGCTTTGAACATCGCACAGATCAATTGTTCAAGCCGTTATCTGAAAATGGAAACTGTATGACACTGCTGCAGGCCTACCAAGACGTGGCTGTCCATCTTATCTGACAAGCCAGACAAGGAGAGCGTGAATCAATGAAGCAGCCAAGAGGCTAAAGGTAACGCCAGAGGAATATGTTGGTGAAGATTCTCAGTCAAAAAATAAAAACTGGACTTCTATTCTGAAGATGAAGACGTTTTGCTTCCCATCCAAGAAGCTTTCTCAATTCTAAATGTGTGGAGTAGTGTGTAGTTCCAAGTTTTAGCTCTAGAAAGGCCTGCCAGCAGATCTATAAAGCTTCAGAAGTCCAGTTGTTTTATTTTTTTAATCTTTTTTGGATTAAACTTCAGAGGAAATTCAGAGATCCACCTCTCAGGTGAGAGAATTGGTTGACAGGACACCTTTATGTCTTTCAAAGGAGAAATCTGGCCTTCGTGAGATAGTTGCATGAAAAAAGGGTGCATTTTAAAGAAAGCCTCACGTCCTGTCTGCAGTTTTTTCCTCTAAGCCATGCCAAAAACAAACACATGGAACAAAGAGACCAAAATCCAATGGGAACACGGATGGAGCTAAATTCAGGACGATCCTGGATTAAAACCTGTTAGTGGCTCCAAAAGTCTGTGGACTGGGGTGAAGTTCAATCGTCAAGCAGGAAAACGGTCCTAAAACATAAAACCAGAGATAATGTGGAATCGAAGCTTGTTCATGTGCTAGAATGGCTCTGTCAAAGTCCACAGCTAAATCCAATTTACTGATGTTCACAGACACCATCCCTCCAGCCTGACTGAGCTTGCAATGTTTGGCAATGAAAGATGGGCAAAAGTTTCTGACTGTGTTTGTTATGTGACAAAATATGAAGAAGTCTAAAGGGTATAAATGTCTTTGCAAGGCACTATTCGAGAGCACACTCCAAACCTCAATTTGTGTCCCCTTTATTCTCTGAAATACTGGGAAGCGTCACTAAAAAAATACAACACACAGGCTCGGATAGGTCTCTTTCGCAACTCTTTCTTTGTCCCATTTGCCTCGTGTTCTGTTGGAGCTCTGACTGAAAGCTGCTGCAAACATTTCAGCTCTCTCCAGTCGCTGATAACATCTGGATCTTTTTTTTTTACATCCGGGTCCTTGGGGGCCATTAGGAGTTCAGAAAATAGATTCTTGCCACCGTTAAATCGGACACTTACAGGCTTAAATAGCGGCTTGTGATGAAAGTCTGCGCGGACAGAAAATAGTCACATCGCGGGAGCAGAGGAGGAATTAAAGCACCATCCCATTGTCCTCCTGAGCCCAGCCTTTTTTTTTTCTTCTTCCTTCAGACAGATCAATAATCATTCAGCTGCAGCAGCGAGGCCTCTGACTTAGCTCTGTGATTGTTTTCTCTGTGTCAGATACGTATATTCAGTCATAAAATAAAACCCTTGCATTTTTTTTTTTTTTGCAGTCCATGTTTTTGACAGGGGTAGCAGAGAATACGACTGGTGATTGAGAAATAAAGGACCAGATAGTCAGGTCTGACATTCCCTCCCTCATCCACTCCTCCACCTCCTACTCCTCCTCCTCCTCCTCCTCCTCCTCCTCTCACTCTGCTTTCCCCCATTTTTTCTCTGGTTCCTGTCACCGGGCTCCCGCCTGAGAACAGGTGTGTAACCACCTGTCAGCAGGGGGGATGTGGAAGAGAAAGCTGCAGATCAATATGACTAGAGGCTCGCGCAGGAACAGCACGGCCCTGTAAGTCCACTCAGCCTGAGATGGGGGTCGGGGCGAGGTTTTTTTTTTTCTGCAGTCTGTTTTTAGCAGAACAGAGCCACAGTAGGTGCGTTGTCAGCACTTTTCAGGAAGTCGGGTAAGGTGGACCTAATTGATTTGCTGCTTATTGCTGGTGTGTGAGGACAGTGCTGGTAAAGTTTGGTTTTAAAGCTGAGAAAGAATCGCTGTCACAAGATCCTGTGTGAAAACAAGAGCCCATTGACACAGGGCATGAGATGCACAGGTCCTTGCACCAGTGCTGGTTTGGTTTACATTTTAATCTCTATGTGGCAACTTTATTCTCGGCTCGCTTTTTCATCTTTGTTATTGTCATTTCATCTCTAAGTGACCATAATAACATGAGAGAGTGGGGGGTGGGAGTAGTTTTCCATTAGCAAAGAGGTTTAAGAAAAACCTTAAAGGGCTGTTGTTGAGCATTGCTAAGCAAACATAAAAAATTTGCTGCACAATGCACAGTTTTGCATTCAGGAAAACCCTGAATTCCTCATCTTCTTGCTGCCGTTTTTGCGCAACGTGCGTCTGCAGCCGTAGCTGTCAGGTTAGCTGAAACCAAATGTCAAATATGTTTTGGGGAAAAATTGCCGTATGCTGAAAGCTGGGGGTGATTCTGGTGCAGGAGGAAGAGAACAAGAAAATTGTGTTTTAAATTGTGTTTAAAATCGTGATGTCACACAGCCTTATTTCATTTATTACATGAATTTCAGGAGTGATATCAGGTGTTTCACATTTATTCTATGAATTCAAGTCAGTACATCTTATGTTTGTAGACTAAATAAAACAGTTTTTAAAATGAGATGAATGTCTAACCTTGTCGGTTTTGTTTAATCCATTAATGAACCAGTTAAAGGAACGCATCACTCCACTGTGTTTTACAATCTGAAATGATGCATATTAATTAAGAAATGTCTGTGTCATTGTATCCACACCGAGTTATCAGCAAGTGTGTCGTGATCCGAACAAGTGTCAAAGTAATGGTCTTTTCGTTGATATTTTACGAAGGTAATCTTTCATTTGTTATTTCTAGCTTCATTCAACGTTTCTCTTAAAAAATAGGTAAATTGGCGCAAGAAGAAAATGGAGGATTCACTTCCTCCTGGTGTGCTCACAAGAGATCTGTTATGCTCCTTTTGGACTTATCTTTATAATCTGTATCATAGCATTTAAGATAATATTTATATTTTCCAGCCACCAACGCTCTAGGGAAGCAGGCTGTGCTGTTATTAAGCTCAAGTCTCTGGCAGCCTTGTGTCTTGATAACATCCGCTCTGACTGAGATCAAGCTGCTAGCCTGCGCTGTTGCCCAAGGCCAGGCAGTGTCAGTGTTTCTGTCTCTGCACTCAGGCCTGAGGGTCTGGATACCATTAAAAGTCCATATTTGAAAAAGGCCTGGAGGGCTGGGACAGCACAGAGAAAACGTCTCTAATGATGGATTTGGCATCGTATTGTTTGATTTGACTGTTATTTTCCTAAAATGCCTTGAGACTCCATGTGGTGTGGGTTAGTGCCATATGCAGAAACTGAATCAGATTGATTAATTGATCAGCGGTGACAATATTGCTGCTGGGATTTATTTATTTTTTTGGTTTCCTGTGAATCTGTGTTCATATATTTGTGGCCAAAATGAAACAACCAGTGACAGATTGCAATTCGATGTCTTCAGTAACATTTTTAACAATTATGCGACAGAAAATAACTGAACACACAAGTTAGGGAATGTGTTTTATTTCATTAAGAAAATACTATGATTTTATATAATAGTGTTAAGGTGTGGCAGGGCAGCAGTTGTGATTAAATATCAGAGCCCCTTCATACCAATGAGACTGAAGTATGATCTCAAAAATCAGATATAACACACTGTTCGTGACTTTGGCCTGCTCCTCTGGGCTCCATTGGTCTACCCTATAATGTTTGATAGCATATCAGGTTCCCTGACTGTTTTGGGCTTATACAAAATATCTATAGGTTTCTTTTTATTTTTGCATGTGGGTGTGAGTTGGTGGGTTTTTCATGATTTTGTTGTCCGGACACTCCAGTGTGGCTTGGTCTCGTGAGAATTTGAAGCAGTACTTAAGATAAGATAAGATGGTCTTTATTGATCTCACATTGGAAAAAATCACTTGTCACATCGGCTCAATAGTCAGTCAATAGTCAGGAGTAGGAAAAGGTGCATCAGTTATATACAGTGTATCTTCCTATATACAGTGGATCAAAAAGAGAATGAGAAAAAAATAACAATAAAAATACAAAAGAAATCGGAGTAGGCAGATGATGTCATGTGTACTTCCCGGTTATATATACACATTATATATATATATATATATATATATATATATATATATATATATATATATATATATATATATATATATATATATATATGCCTACATGCACATGTACTGACATATATACCTGGTGATAGCAGCAGAAGTTCTTCCGGATCATTGCACAGGTTATAGCACAATGTATTAAATAGATTATTGCACATTAGTTATTGCCCAAAGTTATAACAGTTGTGGTTACTTTGGGCAATAACTTGCCAAGCTGGACTAATGCCAGTGCTAGAATCTCTTTACGTCCACTGCAGACCGACAATGCTCAAAGCAAGATAGTATGGTTGGAGCATCAAAGCTTGGTACAGTAGGAGCTCATTGGCTTCAACCAATGAGCTCCTTACTGTATGACAGGCCATGACAGCAGCAGTCTTCAAAAGGGAGCTATTAAGGACGTAAAATCATCATCCAAATACGACATATTTTACGTGCATGATTCCTTCTCTCTACACCTGCAAAGGTATCCTCAAAAATCTAAATTACTGAGGAGATGGCAAGCACAATGCTTTGATTACCTGCACTCTGAAGGTGCTCCTGCTGTTACGAGGAGATTAATGAGGGTGTTTCCTCGTTCCTAATCCAGCTAAAGCTGATGGTGGACATGTACAAAGGCCTTATTTACAAGGTAATCCTGCAGATTCTGAGGAAGCATCCCAGTGCAGATGTGATACCTGTGTCAGTGGTATTGTAGATGGCTGGGAAACCATCAGGGATAAGCTTTTTTTTTTTGGCGAGTAATTGCAGTGCAGGAGCAACATGACTGCCTTTTGCAGAGAAGCAGGTTTTCTACAACAATGTCTTTATGAATTGTAACGTCTAGTGTTTAGTATTAGTTGTTTCCCACTTGGCCTTTATTTTGGATTTCATTTCTAAGCTGGTCTGTGTCTGTGTGCTGAATTGGGTCAACATAATGTTCCTGTGTGAAGCTCCGCGGCAGGGCTGATGGAGATGCAGGGGCACGCTCACTAAACACACACCATAACAAAATGTGTTATTACATTTTCCTCTCCTTGGACCTTTGATATCATTTATTTCCAGCCAAAAAGTTCTCAGTCGTCACATTTCCACAGTAAGAATTGTCTCTCCTCACCCTGACAGCCTCTTTTCTCTCTCGTGTTTTTCTTTTCCAGGGCTGAAAAAACAGAAGTATTGAGTGAGGACCTACTGCAGGTACTAATAAGTCTTCATCGAATATGTGTGCGCGCTTGAGTGAGCGTCTTTCTCTGGTTAAAAAAAAAAAAAATCATTACTGGTGCAAAGTATTCAGTATTCATAAAACGCCTTTTTTTCCAAATGGCTCTGTGAAATGCCTTCAGGCAACTGTAATGAGCACAGAAATTGAACTTTTCTTCAACACAAAAGGCTGAACGTCCCCAGTGATTGATCTGGGGCGCGGCATCGTAATTGACCAGATTAATGATGCCCTCAGTGGTATGAGCGCCTGCTCCACTGACTTGGTCTAAAAATGCAATGAAAGGCGTTTAAGCGCAGGTAGATTGATAGTGTTTATGTGCCACTATAAAACAGTTACAGAGTCTGGATTTGTTTAAATCATACTTAGCTTTTTTATACTATCGCAATCCATCTGCATATGATGGGACAGACTCCAAACATTCTGATTTGTGTTTTCTGTTTTGCTGTGCATCGGTTTCAGGTGGAGAAACGATTGGAGCTGGTCAAGCAGGTTTCCCACAGCACGCACAAGAAGCTGACCGCCTGTCTGCAGGGTCAGCAGGGCGTGGATGTGGACAAAAAGTCTGTCAGGTCGCCCTCGGTGAGAGTCAAAAAGCCCAAATGTTGCTAAAAACTGTGTAAAGAAATACTTTCCTGGATTTTATGGTTTCATTTGTTGCTTGCAGTGAACAGCATTCTCAGAGATCTCAGTTTAAAGAATCAGAAACAAATTGTTATTAGAATAATGCTATGATTCGTTTATCCCTGAGGAAGTGTATGAGCAACGTGTTCAGTTTTATGTAAATCTTCTGAACAGTTGAAAAAAACTCAAAGGAAGAAAAAATTAAATGAAAAAAGCCGAATTCCAATGGTATGGTGAAAAAAATCCAGATGACAGAGCAGAATTCGACCGGCGAAAGCAAATAGGTCCTCTGCAAAGGTTCTCAAACCACTACAGGCATTTTTATCTGCCCAGTATTTTGGGAAGCATCCTTTCTCCTCTATTTTAAAGATTTCTTGTAAGGGTAAAGCAGAAATTTTGGTTTTCCACTTTAATACAGGTAGGCCAAGCAGAGAACAAACTTTGGTTTGTCTTTGTGTGTTTGCAGCCTTTATATAAGGGAGGCAACAGATAAAGAGCTCCAAGCTGCAGCTGAACAACAATGTAAAGTTAGGGCAATCGTTTTACTAATAGTGACATTAAATCTTATTTTAAAGGCAAACCTGTTTAGTGAAATAAACAGATTTTTGTTTCTTTGTTGTATTCCTTGGGATGAGGTTAGCTGGTATTAGCGAAGCAAAAATGATAACTACATATTTTGCTGCATTATATGCATTTAAACAATGAAGCCTTGTGTCCACTTCCAGGGGTAAAGAAGTTGTGTTTATGAGACAGAATGAGAAAAAGAGCAAATAGGATGTTTATTTCTGCAACGAACACTGTTAGCTGGAGGCAGCTATGTTGGATTTTTGAGATCTGGCATATTGAGGAACCTCAAACTTTCCAAGGCTGAAGTCTGACTTCAGAGGTCATTGCATGTGATTTCTATTACTTTAAACCAAGAAATTGTGTTCTGATCACAAATTTAAAAAAAGCCTAAAGTTAACAGCTATGAAGAACCCAGATAGCTTCTCGTGTCCTTGTTCTGCATAGTTATGAGAAAAAACATGTGCAAAAACCATCTTTATGCAATTTTAAATACAAATGGCTACGTTCCACACGAGGGGCTTTTTGGTGGCAGAAATATCCCGTTTTTATTTCTGTTTTCAGCTTTTGTTAAGTGGGACCTGCTGTGACTGAAAGACAAAAAAACAAAAACAAAAAACTAACAGTATTTAATGGAGCAGTAGGTACATGTGGTTTAAACTGTATTATTAGTTAATCAAATACTAATTACAATGGCAACCTTTTACCATGGTAATACTGTTTCAACCTTTTTATATTAAAGCTAGTTGTGAAGTTGAATGAACAAAGGAAAATTAAACCGATTAGGATTAGGTCATCTAATAGAACAGTGCAAAAGATTAAATGTGCCCGATAGAGAGCCCTATCATTGTATTTACAAATTGTCAATTTATTCTGTTCCTTTGTGACCTAACCTACTGTACATCATCAACCTTTATGCAGGGTCGTATTGAAGCATTACTCATTACTCAGGGTGGCACACCCAGAGGAGCAGTGCTAGCACCCAAACTTTTACTTATTTTAGTTATCTGCTTCTTGAATCCACATGTTTTCTAATGACTATATTTCATGTCCTGTCAATGGACTGTAACACGACATGGTTGTGCACCAAGGCTGGCTAAAGGTGGGTATTTCATCTGCAGCGTCTGATTGACATTTAATAAAGGCTGTTTGTTTACAGAACCAGGACTGTATTTGATCATCTCCAGCTAAAAATCTAAAATGCTTAGGCCAATCAGATTTGAACTCAATTATTCTGCTCTGCACATAAATGTTTGACAATTTTGAGGTTGCTTAACCCTTTATTGTCGTTAGGAGCCCCCTAGATTTTGTAGCTCGCCGAGGGCAAAATTAAGGCGAGAACTACATTTCCCCTCTATGTGTGGTCCGTTAATTTCCCAAACTAGGTCAAAATCAACTTACGGTTTTGAACATACGCTGTTAGCTCATTAACATGTTATGTTAATACTTCCAAAGTGAGGCTCAAGTTTCGTCAGAAAACATCAGATCTTCTAGTGAATGATGTTTTATTAAAACAGTACCTGGCGTCATGCTGTGGGACACGTGTTGTCTGTCAGTTTTCTGTTCCGTGTCCACTCGTGTGTTTTTATGTGTTAATCAAAGTTTTCTGACTCTTTTGGCTGCCATGGCTGACTCGCTGACTGCTTCAGTTTGTCTCTCTGCAGAAAAAGCTTCCTCTCACGACACTCGCGCAGTGTATGGTGGAGGGGGCGGCCGTGCTAGGGGATGACTCTCTCCTGGGGTAAGTGCTCAGCTTTTATTCACCCTGTCACACGTTTTTATTAGGAAGGTCAGCAAGCGTGGACTGGCAGTAGATCTGATGAGCTCTGATTAAATGTGTTTCCCTGGCGGGCGCAGGAAGATGCTGAAGCTCTGCGGCGAGACGCAGGACAAACTTGCACAGGAGCTCATCTCATTCGAGCTCACCATCGAGAAAGATGTGATTGAGCCGTTATACGATCTAGCAGAGGTAAACGTATCCATTTTTCCCCATCTTTTTGTTATAATTTAGAAAATATAAATTATTTGTTAAAGTTCGACTTTTAGCATTTTATGACTCTATACTGTAGAGTTGCACCATCTAGATTTTCAAATACAGTTGAGCTTGCCTCAAAAAGAACTGGGTAATTTAGGATTACTGTCTGCCTTGACAGGTTTATGATATTTTTAAAATGCATTTTGGTAGAGTGGCACTGCTAAATATAAACATGTAATGCCGTTACAATTTCTAAATGTTGAAATGACAATATCTGTTGCCATTGGCCCATATTTTCCTGGCTCTTTTTTTTTTTATATCTTTTGCTTCATCATAATTTCCCACTGCTCTGTGTCAGCTTTAGCATGGCTAGAGTAAATATAAATCAAAGGCAGTGAAAATTGATCTTACAGGTCAAGAAATCTAATTACTATCCAGACTTTGCATGCGTACAACTTTAAAATTTTGTATCCTATCAAATATTGCAACGAGGCATCTTTTACTGACCATTTTACACCCAACGATATTCTGATTGGGATTCACATAATGTCCCGCTCTAGATGTAATTTAGCACCATATTGTCCTAATCAGGCTTGAGCAGAGAAGTTAAGTAATTTTTTCCAAGTACAAGTGAAGTCTATTTCTTTAGTAAATTAAATTAAGATTTTCACACAGGATTCATGTTATCTAGTGAGCCAAAAACACAGAACTGCTTAAGGTTATTAATTCCAGTCATAATCCTAAAACCTAATTTAACTAATTTATTATCTTTGAGGTGACCAAAAGATGGAGTTTGATTTCACCAGACCACAACCCACTGGTGTGTTATGGTCTTGTTTGGGGAGATTTTACCTATTTCCAGATGTTTGGTTTGAAAGAAAAGGGTTCTGTCTGAAACTGAACCAGCCCCTTTGTTATTAATTATTCATACCCAGCTTTTCTAATGTCATGCACACTAAGCCTGTTTTTATTTGTACATATGTAAGGTTAAACAACACAGACATTTCTAGTGATATAAAAGACCCTTTGATCTTAAAAAGGCGTGAGAAATAAATCAGGGCAACACCCTCAAACTTTTATCACCACTTTAAATGGCTCACCATCAGACAGAGGCATGTCTCAACAGGAGCACATGATTAGAGCATAATTACTCAGCCTTTTGAACAAGGTTTGCACTGCTTAAGCTTTACAGATTTTGGTTGGAGCTCCTGATTAGCTACGTTTACATGGACAATAGTAATTGTAATAAAGGGCCGCTCGGAATAAAAATGCTACATGTAAAAAAAGACAATCGAAATATTGTGATCGGATTAAGATCAATCAGAATTAAATTGTTTTCTGAATGAATTGGGTGGTTTATGACTATTGATAATCCGATCGACATGCATGTAAACGCTTTACACACTTTACATGAACGCACCTTTAAAGGTGTGAACACGCGTTCACACCTTTAAAGGTGCGTTCACATTGCCGCCACAATGTCGCCACTTCTACTGGCTGTCGCTTGCCTGAAATTATCACCGGCCTTTCGCACAGCAGATGGGAGCAATCGCATAGCGGGCGACAAGCCAGGAATACAGCAGTACAATGGTGCTGTCTAGTGGCGCTTTCACTTTCCTGCCACTCCAGCCTCGCCACTCTGTTTTCTCCAGGCCTGCTCCTTTCTGGACTTGTCTGGTAGTAAATAATTGGTCGAGTCATACCACTCTGGCTGAAACCACCACAGTTTTTTCACGTTGAATGAAAACTACTTTGTCTCCACCACAGTCCTTCAGCCCACGTCATTGGTTGTCGCAGCGAAACAAGACACAAAAATCAATCAATCAATCAATCAATCAATCAATCAATCAATCAATCAATCAATCAATCAATCAATCAATCAATCAATCAACCTTTATCGGCAACTACAATTTGGATTGTGATCAAAATTACAGTTTCAGTACAACTGTCCGAACCTTACTCTCACCAGATGGATGTAGTTCTGCCAGGTTTCACACGGCTTCACACATCCATCTGGGATCGTATGGGATGTATTTCAGAAGGAGAGGCCTTTTCAAAAATCCTTGCATATGACTGGATAAACCATTTGTCTGTCATCTTTGCTAATGTGCTACAAGCTCTTGCCAAACCCTGCTGAGTCAGACGGCTCCCCCTAGTGGTCTGGCACAGTTCCATTTTTTATAGCGAGTTTGTACTTTTTCAAACTTGCTGTTGTTTTTTTTCTTAGTTGGAATACTTTTTCATATCTTTTGTTTAATGAGTAATGGAAGGTCAAATATGAATTAACACAGAAAAAAAAGATTTAACAACATTATGTAAACAATTATAAAGAACTGAATATTTAATAGGGTTTCCTAATTTTTCCCCATAACTGTATAACTTTTAACCTAAAGGATGCCACCGACTGAACGTTAGAAATCCAATCAACATAGTGTTTCAAAGAAGCATTAATGTGAGGGTGTGGAAACTTGTGAACCAGGTTGTTGCGGGAAGACAATAATCTCAGAACACAGGGCTCATTGAGTTTCTTCCAGACGTTGAGCAGATCATTACAAGACAAATGAAGATTTGTGCTTTACTAGACCAGCCTGTAACAACAATCAACCTGGTCCTTGACTTTTTTTCTTTATGCCAACATTAACAACTCTTTGGTCTGTTTCTTCAGGTGGAAATCCCAAACATCCAGAAACAAAGGAAACACTTAGCCAAACTGGTCCTGGACATGGACTCTGCTCGCACAAGGTGAGCCTGCAAACGTGTATGACTTTATTGTGTAAGTGAGAGACAATAAACACTGATCTACGTACTGGGAAACTCCATCCCCTGTGAACGCAGCGCTCCTGAACCTTCCCACCGAATGTCACTGGGATTTGATTGCACACCATGGAGGTGCTGTGAAGTTAAAACTCCTGTCGCTGCGCTTTGCTGTCAGCCTGGGAAAAACTCACTCACTCACAGCCATTTCTGGCTTTTGTTGTTCAAACAAGACATTTCCTCTTCGTTATAACAGTGATTCTGATGCTCAGCGTGCTGTTAAACGTGTTCCTGACAGCTTCCTGGGGTTAAACCACAACAGGACTCTGACTGATTCATCCTCAAACACCTGCTACTAAATATAGTCAGTACAATTTCTATAAAGAAATAGCAAACAACAGCTCAGTCATGGTTACATGATTTCTGGAATTTCTTAAATTGTCCTAATAAATAAAAGTAGAGCAAAGGCTTACAGTGTGAAACTGGACACTAAAGAAGGAGAGAAATAATTTTATTGATTGAGCTGAAAGGATGTGCAGCTAGTTAGAGATGAAAATGTATAAATGAATGAACAGAGCACGCTCAGAAGATGGATGGAGTTATTTAAAGAGCTGATAAAGAGCTGAAAAAAAAGACAAATCAGGACAGAATCGGGACAGCTAGTGAATACGAAAGTGTCTATCTCATAAAATCACAACAAAATACACTGATTTTGTGTGAGTAACATGACAAAATACGGGAAACCTTCAGAGGATACAAATACTATTTTGCAGCCCTAATGTTATGTGCTGTTGGGATAGAGAAATATTAACATTCTCCAAACATAGCTGGCGTCATCATTATAATAGACAATCACACTTTTCTATAAACTTTAGTTAACAGATGTTTAAATCAGGCATTTCTTTACAATATATTAGACAGCAGAAACAATCACTTTAGAAATTAAAATGTTTATGGATTTTTCTGACCATATTTGATTTTTTCCCCCCATCCTGAGACAAGAACCATAAGCTCCTTATGAAGTGAAAAACTCAAACATCCCCCCCCACTGCTGACTCATCGCATATCAGAGTTATCATCAGCAGTGACATGCAGGATGTTATTTTCCCCACTGCAGTCCAGTCTGGGAGTTTTTTTTTAAAGTGACCCAAATATGAAGCGATTCCTCCCATCATCCTGCTGTGTGCTGAACTCCTCTGGCAGCGCTCCATATCATCTGCACTCAGACAGAAACCCAGCCAGCCATTCAGACATGCAGAGGGAGGACCGGAGAATCTGAAAGATGAAATGAGAAAGGGTGACCTAGCTTGACTTCGTGGAGATAGTTTCAGGATGCAAAACCGCAACTCGGTGTTTAACTTCTTTTGGTGAACTTTTTGCATTTCGTAGATCAGTTTTCAGTCATAAAAATCTAAAGCATTTCATTTCTTGACCGTAACAATTTTGAAAGCCTTAGAGATGTCTATTTTTCGACACAAAGTCACCAATATTTGTACATCATAAATACCCACATTTCCTGCCCCCCCCCCCCCCCCCCCCCCCCAGGTACCACCAGTCTAACAAATCCTCGGGACTGTCCAGCAATCTGCAGCCTACAGGAGCTAAGGCCGACCACCTCAGGGAGGAGATGGAGGAGGCAGCCAACCGCATGGAGATCTGTCGAGTCAGTGAACATTATCTTAAATGTCAATGAAGAGAGAAATGCAGTGCTGTGGATGACCAGTTGCTCCTTTACATTTTTTCTTTGTGTGTTTTTTGCTTCATTGTCATAGTTAATTTAGGCAGATAATGAAACAATATCCAAAAAAGATGACCTGAGCAAATAAAGTGATTATTTAATTTATTAAGGGAAATAGCTATCCAGACCAACCTTGCCTTCTGTGAAAAATGAACCCTTCTCTTGTGAAATCATGAATCACTTGTGGTTTGGTCACCATTCATCTAAGCTACAGCCAGGCCGGGTTACTGCTAGACCTGTCGAATCAGGAAATCCCTTAAAGAGGACCTTACAACGTGAAGTAAACATTCTCAAAGCAATGTGTAATTCCATTAGGTTTTCGGGATGCCGGTGAACGGCAAAGAGAATAACGGAGAACAAATGGATCAGTGGAGTGACCGACAGCACAAAATTACTCCCAGAGGGGCTTTTAAGACTCCGCCAGGAAGTCACAGAAACACATTTCAGGCCTGTCTTTGCTCTGTTAAAGTCGGCATTTTTGATTCAACTTTAAAAAGAGAGACTGGACCATAGGGCTCACCCAGCAGGACACAAAGGCTGATCTCAAAGCTGCAACTGTCATCTCAGAAGAAAGTGTATGCTAACAAGGTAGGAGTGGTACTGTGGTGGTTTGGGGCACCCAGTTCTGAATAGCCTGAAAAAAATTAAGATTATGGAGCAGCCTAGCCAAAGTCTAGACTTAAAACCAGTTAAAAGGTTGTGGCATGATATTAAACAAGCCGTTTATGCTAAAAAAAAAATTAATTATGGATGAATTAAAAAAATTCGTCAAGCAAAACTGGGCCAGAATGATCCTATGGTGCTGTAAAACCTCATTATCAGTTATTATAAACGCCTGGTGAGAATTGGTGCAACCAACGGTGCTGCAACCTGTTGTTAGGTTAGGAGGCAGATACTTTTTCACATGGGTCCAGGTTGGTTTGGGTGGCTTTTGTCCTTTAATAAATGAAATGATTAGTTGAAAAGCACACTTTGTTTTTGCTCTGGTTACCTTTGTCTGATAATAGAGATTTAGGTGTGACAAAACAAAAGCCAAAACAGGAGAAATCTATAAGGAGGTAAATACTTTTTTATAGAGCTATATTTATCTCGATTCATCCTTTTTGTTTTTTTGTTTTTCACTCAAAGGACAAAACAGCTGACTTAGACAAAAATACAACTTTGGGTGATATTCTCGCTTTATATCAAGAACCAGGTTGTTTTCCCGGGCACTTTTTCTCTCTTTTATGAGATCAACGAAGTAAAAAGGAGATAGATTGTTTTGCCACCTTTCATTTAATACATCAGTATTTTTACTGTGCTCCAAGGACAGCGTTAAACCTAAAAGAAGGCGATGATACTTTCCATATTTGCCCCCAGTTTCCTGGTTTGAGTGAATTTCTGTTTTCTTTCCCACCAGGATCAGTTATCAGCAGACATGTACAGCTTTGTGGCCAAAGAAATAGACTATGCAAGCTACTTCCAGACAGTAAGTGCAACCTCCTGCACAGGCTGTGTGATGCAAGCGTCCACACCACCCATGCCCCCCCGCTGATCCTCTGGTCTCTTCATGTCTCTGTCCAGTTGATAGAAGTCCAGGCAGAGTACCACAGGAAATCATTAGAGCTGCTCCAGAGTGTTTTGCCGCAGATCAAAGCTCATCAGGGTGAGTTTGAGTTTCCACTTTGTGATTTTGCCTCTCTGGCCCCTCTCAGAGTCTCTGTGGTTGTTTGTATAACAGTGGTGAGTATAAGCTGGCAATTTAGCGTTAAGAAACCTTACACAAATTACTGTGTATGAAATACTTCTTCTGGTTGCATTTTTACAGATTTCTTATTGAGCTGCATTAGATTAAAAAATGTACTCACAGCACATGACTAGTTTTAATGTAGCAAAATATAAATAATTGATAGAGCCATTTAAATTGATTATACGAAATATACAAAGGGAGATTGTGGAAGACCAATTTAGGATAAATGAAATGCTTATTACTAAAAACATCTGTAACAACAATAACAATAGTACAATTGTTTTGTTGTGAAGGGGAAAAAATAAAAAAATATCAGGCTAGTAGTTAGACATCGACAAGTCCTTGGCGTTCATCACTGGTTAATGTTGGTTCAAGTGTCCATAGTGTGGAAAAAACTGTGTTACCAAAATTGGCTTCTCATATAAATCTCATCTAAATGTATTATCATATGTATTTTTGTATTTATTTTTTTGGTGAATTTTCGCAGCTCTAGTGGCTCTCCTTTTTATGACAGTAGGCTGACAGGAAGGGGGGTGGAAGAGTGGTAGAGAGAGAGCGGCAAAGGGCCGCGGGTCGGATTCGAACCCGGGTCGACCTCGTCGAGGACCAAGGCCTCCATACATGGGTCGCGCTACCTGCTGCGCGCCCCGTATATGTATATGTATTTTGACTTGTGTTTGTGATTTAAGCAAGAATCATTCCAAAGACTTTTTCTGCCAGGCAAATCGGTTTTAAAAACACATTTTATAAATAGCTGTAAGCCAAAACGCAGTAAATTTATGACAAAACAGGAAGAAAAAAAACACTGATAAGAAAAGCCCTACAATAAAATTCAAGTAGAAAGAAATACTGGAGAAACCAACATTTTCTATAATCTCAGCTGTGTAAAGTTCAGACTTTTTTATTTTGAAGCATGACCAAGCTTTTGGTTGCTTTTTTTTATTTATCTTTTACTTAGTTTCAGATTAGTTTATTTATTTATAGCCCCCAAAGGGCATTTTACTGTTTAGTCAGCAGTTACATGCTGAACTGAAGAGTTGTATCTCTCATTTTCTGTAATATAACCCTATGAGATATTGCACCTTTTTGATGTTAAGCTTTATTTTGAGGATTTAAACCACTAACTCACTTATGCAACATATGTAAGATTGACCCTCTTATTCCGAGTATCTGAAAACCTCATCTTGAAGGAACCTCTTCTTGTTCAGTAATAATATGTTTAAGAGTTATGGTAAATTTAGTCTGAAGGTCCTGGTTAAAACCCTGGTGCTCTAGTAATACTCCAAATTATATAAAACAGACTTTTATTGTGTATCTATATGCTGTATGTTTTAAGATTTTATCAAATTATTGGCTTGTTGACTGCTGGTGTATTTCGTCTTTATTTTTGAAATGGTAAATGGCTTGTACTTGTATAGAGCTATATCAAGTCCAATGACCCCAAAACGCTTTACACTTCGTCCAGTCATTCACCCATTCACATTATATACCCCAAGCCTCCATCCTGATCATGTTTTGATGGTCAATTTTGTGGATAAATATAGCCCCCGCAACACAATGAGCAGATATTAACAGATGTGGCGCCATCTACCGGCAGTATCACAGAACTATCACAATGCCGGTTTGCTTATAAATCAAAATTAAATAATGCCGGACCAAGTCTGATCTTCTGCAATGCTAATATAAGAGCCTGATATTATAACATTTACTCAGGTCAATCAACTCTGCGGTCACATCTGAGCCTCGGCATGTTAGTGTTCGCTTCAGTGAACACCAACGTTTATACTGTATTCCCAGCGACAGCCCAGTCTTTTTCCTCTTGGAATCATGTATGTTTTTGCTTTTTTTTTTTTCCACTGGATCCATTCACTTTGACCATTCTGTATTGTTACTCTGGGAGATGCTAATAGCCGTCAGCCTCTTCCTTGTTTTATCCCCTGCTGCGCATGCGCAGTGTTGTACTTCCTCTGCTATTAAAAATAAAGACGTAAGGCTTTATTTACTAACAAATTGACAAAAGTCAAATAACGTGTCTATGCACCTTGAAGGCACAGTTCCACTGGCGCGCCCGTGTTCGCTTACCCAGCTTGGCCTCTCCCCGCTCAGATTATCTTCTACCGGTTTAGCGATTCCACGGGCCTAGAAAGGCCTGGAAGAGGGAAACGCCTCCTGGGCGTTGCTTTTGCCCCTGTCCCCCCTGCCCTGTTTGCAACATTGATATTTTAAAGACATCTGCAAGAAATTGTAAATGATAAAAAAATTACATAATTAAATCAATAAAACTTAAATAAAAGAAAAAAATACAAACAATGTTTCTATAACTGTATATGCAAGATTGTATTGGATATTTTTAAGGAGTAATCCACCTGGATAAATATCTGGATCACACGTCTAATAATAAAATGAGGCAGAGCATCTCTGCTTGTCTGCTTTGAAACTGTGTTGAGAGGCAGAAACCAGCAGAAGCAAACGTTGGGTCTGCCAGCCGAGGGCGCTTCCAGGGTTTCCCCGGTGTCCGAGCTCTGTATAGCAGTCCACAAATGTCAAACCACACCGCTGCTCCCCACCACGGCTGTTTTCATTCACAGAGGTAAAATGTACAGCTTTATATTAGATCTCTTAGATCGTCCCAATGGGAGGAGACTCAGGGAAAGACCCAGGACACGCTGGAAGGACTATGCCTCCCGGCTGGCCTGGGAACGCCTTGGGATTCCTCCTGAGGAGCTGGCCCAAGTGGCTGAGGAGAGGGACGTCTGGGCCTCCCTACTGAAGCTGCTACCCCGGCAACCCGACCCTGGATAAGTGGAAGACAACGGATGCATGGATGGATTTCATTCTTACTACCTAGCTGTGGGTTGGTCTGTCAGCGGATGGAGCGTCATTCTTTGACCGAGCTCAAGCTACATTCGGTCGGCAACTTTGCGAAAGCACCCTGCTACTCCCCCCGGGTGCTCTGAGTCTTTATACAGAAAGACGGGCCGGCAGCAGGGAAAGGCAGACAGTCGTTACCTTGTACGGCAAGAGGTGGATGGATGGACACTTCAGAGACAAAACAGCTTTCAGTGTGAAATGAGAGAAAGCCTCGGTAAACCCTTGGATCCCATGCAGCTCGTCTGGGTATAGAAAGCTGAAGCGTCCCATTTTTTTTTTCTTTCCCCCCTTCAGGTGTGGTTCATGGTTTGACCCAGTCTGTTCAAAGTGGTCCTTAATATTAATGTCGTTGCTCTTCAGTTTTTTCTGGACTTCCTCTGAGAAAACCTTTTCATTTCTCCTCGACCCGCGGCCAATCTCTGAAATAAGGGGTGTTCACTCGAGTCAGCGCGGTTTGGCCTTTCTCCTCAGCAGAGCCAGAGGAACCCGAGCTAGCCCTGAAAAAAAAAAAAAAACAGCTCCTAAAACACTAAGTGAGTGGAGCCGCTTGGTGCGCGGCTAATGAGAGCCAGAGGAACTGGGTCGCTAGACGTTTTGGCCTTTGAGCCTTCTGATGCCCACCTTTGTTCAGTATGTTATCTTTGCTTATTTTTCATCTAAAACGACTTTGGGTGAAGTAGCGGAAGCAGTGCACTGTACTGTTCATTGCTATGGCAGGTATAAATTAAGCGAGTTACAATCAAAAATAAAAGTAGCGAAGATTTTATAACTCAAAGGGTTAATTGAAAATTTAAAACTGGTTGTGAATGAGCTAAATGTAGGTCCTAATGTTAAAGAGCTATAAATGGAGAATGCAGAAACATGTTTGAGGGAATGAACCCAATTATTCAGCAAAGTTTACAAAAATACTGATCAGGAGCATTCACTGGAAGCTGGCAGGATCATTAAAGCGGGATCAATGCGGTTTATCTGACAGCATGTGTGTGTGTGTGTGTTTGACAGAGACCTGGGTGGAAAAACCGTGCTACGGGAAACCATTAGAGGAGCACTTAGCACTCAGCGGGAGAGATGTCGCCTTTCCTATTGAAGCCTGTGTCACTATGCTGCTGGAGTGTGGCATGCAGGAGGAGGTAAGCACGCTTTTTCAGATGCATTCACAGAAGTGAAACGTTACTGTAGGTTGAGTCAGTCTTAATTACTGAAGGGACTCCTAATGAGGTTCACACTTAAGCGTTTCACAGCTTGGAACAAAAAAAAAAATCCCTGTAGGGTTCATTAAAATTTCAGAGCAAGAAGTAATCCAGTTTTTGCGTTTTAGGGCTGTAAAGCACACATCGCGCTGTTTTAAAGATTGTTTGTATTGAAAGGTGTTTTTTTTTTTGCCATAGAGGCAAATATAGTTATGACATCGAGTGAGCAAGGGAAATTGTTAGCTTTCGTCAATACTGACCTTACACAACATGTTAAAAATTGTTCAACCTTTTTTTTTTTTTTTTTTATAAAGTTCACATTCTGACATTTTTCATAAATAACAACAAAACCTAACATGTTAAACAGCTCTGCCTTTGGTCTTTCTGTATCAAGTTTGCATGTTCTCCCTGTGCATGCGTGGGTTCTCTCTGGGTACTCCGGCTTTATGGGGCTAAAATAGTAGCTTTAACATTTGCAAATGTGTGTGGAGAGTTGTGTGTCTGTATCTCGATTTGTGCGTGTGCAGTGGGATTTGTAAATGTGTGAGAAGATTTGAGTGTCTGTACAACAATCTGCAAATGTGTAAAACTACTTGTGTGTAATCCGTTTTGCAAATGTGTAAAAGATCCACAAATCTGTATTCAGATCTGCAAATGTGTACAGAGATTTGCAAATGTGTAAAAAATCCACAAATCTGTATTCAGATCTGCAAATGTGTACTGAGATTCGCAAATGTGTAGATCAATCTGTAAGCACACACAGAGACACTTGTGTCTGAAGTGTTTTTGCTTCAAGACCCAGAAATACAGACAAATCATTGGTTACAAGTCAAGCGGTTTTTCGGTTGGCTCTCTTTACACACGTGATTTTTGCTACTGTTCTGCCGCGTGAGATGCACAAATGCGTGGAAGGATTTGTATGCGTATCTTTTCGATTTGTGTCCCCTTGCGCAGACTCACAGGCTCAAAGGCTCACATACTGCCCTGAGCGCAGGCTCACAGGCACACAGGCTGCCTCTTCCGGCTGTGGGAGGTCACGTGACTTTCAAGGATTTTACCAAAGCGTTTTGCTTCCAGACGGCTGATAAGGCAACTTGTTATAACTATATAACTTTCTCCCTTTAACGGCAAAGGTTTCTTGTTTTAATGAGAGACTTATCTTGCTAAAACCAGATAATTGTCTCATCATAACAACGCAACATACCCCGGCATCAGCTCGCGGGATATTTGAGTGTCATGGAGAAGAGGAGAGACGGAGGGGCGCCTTTTATTTCTTTTTAAAAAGTCGTCATTTGTCGGAGGAATGTATTTCTGCACTGAGGAGTGACAAGGTAAGTCGTGCATATACAGCAAGTCCTCTACTTGAAATTTTATCAATTCGGCAGTTATTTATATTTAACAACTATGCTATGGAAACACAAGTTGCAGCCCTGTAGTACAGTCCCTGGCTCTGTTTACACGGTGAAAACAGGTTTGCGTTGCCTTTGTACTCTCCATTTACACACTACAAGGTTTAACTGTTGCTTAGGGGGGGCTTTCAGCTATAGCTGTGGGTTTATTTACAACAGTTTGCAGCCGAAACAGTCCTCCGCCAGCCGCTGTTTTCTTCTTCTGGGCAATTTGACCCGGAGCTTCAAAAATCACAGCGCTACTAGTGGTGCGTCATGGGAATTACACCGTTTAAGTACTCTAAACAGGGCCTGTGACTGCAAAAGTACCTATGCCTTTATGTATTTGAATTAAATGTAATTAAAATAAATTTTAATTCCACACTCGTAAGGCTAATTAAAAGTATGTGTATTCTACACAATAAAAGTGAGGCTAGATAAAGCTACATTTATCCATATTTTATTGTGTCAAAACAAAGTGATGAATACAGAGCTTTCTGATGTGACTATTCACAAGCCAGTAAAGGACAGCTATTTATATCAGATCCATTAATAAACCCAGTCAACTACTGCTTTATGCTTTAATAAGGAGAAAAGCAAAAACTGATAATCGATTATTATTGCTGCAAATTCAAAAGTTAATATCAGAATTTATCAATAAAAGCACCTGGCAGCAAGGCACAACTGTTCTCAGTTTATTAGTTGTTGCATTTGTTTTTTCTGATGTCTTTTTAAACTTACTCAGAAAAGAAAACAAATCTTAATCAACAACATTGTTGCATTGCAGTCTAGGTTTGAGCAATTAAACATTGATCCAGTCTAACCTTTAATCACAATTTTAAACAGTAGCTATTCTCCTTCTGATGGGAATTCTGTAAAAGTACTTTTTAAAATTCCCATAAACAAAAACATTAAGGAGGACCAGGATTAAGATAGCTACATTAAAAATACAGCCAGAAAATCATGAATGTTCTCTTTTGTATCTTAGAATGCCTGTGCATTTGATCTAACACAAAATTTAAATACTTGAAAACTTTGAATTTGGAATATTTAGCTTCTCACATTTAGCAGAACTAACGTGCTCAATTTTTAGAAAGAGTAAATTAATTGTTATTTTTACCTTTTGTTTAAAATAAAAAACTTGAAAGAACGATAACAAAATCTCTGCTGTGTTTACAGGTTGGCATCTCTAAAGCTGAATACATGGATGGTGCTGTCCAAAAGTTACTGCTGGATATTTTGTTTCAGAGGTTGAGAAAAGAGGGGGTACCACAGCCAGAATTCATATCGACATGGAGACAGAGAATGGTACAATGAAAGACATTCAAAGATTTTTGCGTCTTGATGACAGCTATCCTGAAAACTACTTCATTGTGGGATCCAGCACCCACAGCCAGCACATCAACAGCTGGTGGGATTTCTTAAGGAAATGTCGTGCACAGTACTGGATGAACCTTTTTCAAAAACTGAAGAATACATATTACTTTACTGGTGACTTCTTGGATAAGCAGCCAATTCTGCTCACCTGTTTAAATATCACTGAGGTGTGTTTGAATGTAAAAGATAAATACTATATGATATATGCTTTTAAATATGGAGTATGTACTTTAAGAACTTGTTTATTTTCTTGTCTTTCAGGAAGAACTCTTAAAGTGGTTCACTTATGGAACATAATTCGTAAGATTAGAGATACTATTGCTCCAAGTTGCCGGTCCTACATGATGTATACCCTTCCACGGCTTTTTGGTGAACAAGACAATCTCAAACAGGTTTCTGAGCAAGCGGCGGGAACTTGCACAGTCCAACGTCTTCAGAGGACCGTTCACACGTGATGAGACAGTTCGAAGGATCATACCTTCTGATGACAGAGAACTTTCTTCATGCACCGTCCACACATGATGAAACAATTGAGTTATGCTTATTTTTAAGAGCTTATATACGCACAAACCTGTGACACGTGTGATATTTTCTTGTAAAAAAAAGAGTTTGTGGAGCAAATGACCTTGTGAGCCTGTTCAGAATGAACCTGTCACTTTCCCACACAGTCAGAAATAGGCAGCTGCAGACTGCACAACCCATAAAGGACAGGCAGTCAAAGAAATACAGATGGAGGGAAAAAAAACAGACCTTTGTTTTCTTCGATTCCCATGTACTTAAAGGTTTCATCATGACGTACATAACTTTTTGAATTTTGCTGCTAGGTTTTATATTTTCTGTGATTCTTGTTGTGTTTGACAGTAAATATATGCTGCTACATATATTAGGACAATAACAAGAAATCTAACTTCACATTTGCCTTGTGATCTATCATGCAGGACACAAAATGTTTAAATGACATGTTCTGTAAACCCCACCACTGCTCCTCATATTCAAGACATACTTTTTATATTTATAACAGCAAGACTTATAGTTCTCTGTTACTGAACACTGAGACCCAAGTTATGTACTGTTTGACAATGACGATATGGTCGAATGATATATGAAAACCTTTAATGAATCTTTGGTAAAAACCCATTACAAAATGAAGTGTTATGGTTTGTGATCAAACCAACTCATTCTTTCCTTAGAAACATAACATTATACTGCAATGTTACATCAACTCACAGAAGAACATACATTAAAAGTACCTTTAACAAGTGCTCTGAAAGATCCTTTTGAAAGGAAGTTTTCTACCTCCAGAAGATGACCAAACTAGAACATAATCTATGAGTATTAAAAAGATGAATACATGGATCTCAAAATTGAACATGAGAAAATCCTTTTACATACAACAGACAAAAGTCTTTGTTAGAATTCTGGGCACTATTGCGCTCAAAGCATTTATCAATTTTACAATCAACTTTGAAGAATATAAAAAACATAATGCCCTATGGAAAGAAAAGGAAAATAAGTACAGTTTAAACACATGCTTCAGAATTTTTACCTTAAAGAAGCTTTATAGCAACAGCAATAATTTGACTTCAAAACTTGTATTTCACAATGTTGTTGGAGTAATCTTTTTAATCAGTATTTTTGCTCTATATCTTTGTCAGCAAAAACAAAAGCTAACTGACTCTATTGTGGCTCACTTCCATATGTTCCTGAAAACATGACCATTTTGAGTCAAATGGTAAACTTTCTTTTGAAATATATTACATAGTGGTATTACCTGAAACCAAAAACATTTTAGATCAAATTGGACTTTTTCCATGAAGATTTTCATGAAAAGAGTTTTTCAAGCAATGTCTGTCGAAGGACATCTCTTTCACCTTTTCCTTGGTACTCGGAGCAAAATCTCTGGGTGGCAATTCTGTCAGCATAGGTGGGAATATAGATGGCCAAGCTCTCATCATCCACGCTTGCTATAGCTGATATGTCTACAAGCACAATGAAATTATGGTTAATATAAAAAAGAAATAAACTAAAAAGACTCTTTTAAGCACATGATTATTAATCTTTACAGCAGAATTTATGATTATATGCATGACATGTTTTAAAAAAAAATTAAGCTGCTTATCCGTATGTATGTCAGCCTATCTCATTAACATCCATGAAGAACTTTTGCAGTCACAGGCCCTGTTTAGAGTACTTAAACGGTGTAATTCCCATGACGCACCACTAGTAGCGCTGTGATTTTTGAAGCTCCGGGTCAAATTGCCCAGAAGAAGAAAACAGCGGCTGGCGGAGGACTGTTTCGGCTGCAAACTGTTGTAAATAAACCCACAGCTATAGCTGAAAGCCCCCCCTAAGCAACAGTTAAACCTTGTAGTGTGTAAATGGAGAGTACAAAGGCAACGCAAACCTGTTTTCACCGTGTAAACAGAGCCAGGGACTGTACTACAGGGCTGCAACTTGTGTTTCCATAGCATAGTTGTTAAATATAAATAACTGCCGAATTGATAAAATTTCAAGTAGAGGACTTGCTGTATATGCACGACTTACCTTGTCACTCCTCAGTGCAGAAATACATTCCTCCGACAAATGACGACTTTTTAAAAGAAATAAAAGGCGCCCCTCCGTCTCTCCTCTTCTCCATGACACTCAAATATCCCGCGAGCTGATGCCGGGGTATGTTGCGTTGTTATGATGAGACAATTATCTGGTTTTAGCAAGATAAGTCTCTCATTAAAACAAGAAACCTTTGCCGTTAAAGGGAGAAAGTTATATAGTTATAACAAGTTGCCTTATCAGCCGTCTGGAAGCAAAACGCTTTGGTAAAATCCTTGAAAGTCACGTGACCTCCCACAGCCGGAAGAGGCAGCCTTTGAGCCTGTGAGTCTGCGCAAGGGGACACAAATCGAAAAGATACGCATACAAATCCTTCCGCGCATTTGTGCATCTCACGCGGCAGAACAGTAGCAAAAATCACGTGTGTAAAGAGAGCCAACCGAAAAACCGCTTGACTTGTAACCAATGATTTGTCTGTATTTCTGGGTCTTGAAGCAAAAACACTTCAGACACAAGTGTCTCTGTGTGTGCTTACAGATTGATCTACACATTTGCGAATCTCAGTACACATTTGCAGATCTGAATACAGATTTGTGGATCTTTTACACATTTGCAAATCTCTGTACACATTTGCAGATCTGAATACAGATTTGTGGATCTTTTACACATTTGCAAATCTCTGTACACATTTGCAGATCTGAATACAGATTTGTGGATTTTTTACACATTTGCAAAACGGATTACACACAAGTAGTTTTACACATTTGCAGATTGTTGTACAGACACTCAAATCTTCTCACACATTTACAAATCCCACTGCACACGCACAAATCGAGATACAGACACACAACTCTCCACACACATTTGCAAATGTTAAAGCTACTATTTTAGCCCCATACGGCTTCCTCCCACCGTCCAGGAACATGACTGTTAGATTCATAGGTCTCTCTAAATAGCCCCTAGGTATGAATGCAGGGTTGTTTGTCCCATATTGTCTCTGTGGTTCTGTGATGGCGTAGGCAGCCAGCCTACCCTGCAAGGACAAGCGGGTCTAGACAAATTGGGGACGGATCGAAGTTACGCAGCAAGTTTCTTCAACTCCAACTCTTCAGATGTCTTATCGTGATGTTTCGTGTTTTTCAGGGTTTGTTCAGAATCGCACCTTCGGCCTCCAAACTGAAGAAGCTGAAGGCGTCTCTGGACTGTGGGGTGATGGACGTTCAGGAGTTCTCTACAGACCCGCACGCCATCGCAGGCGAGTTATCGACACTGTTGCCAAATACAGCATCTTACACTCTCATTAGTAAAAAAAAAAAAAGACGCGTAAAATAATACAGTACCATGAAATAATTATTTATTGCAGTAGTATAAGCTTAAGTAGGGCTGCACAGTGGAGGCAGTGGGTAGTGCATGTTGCAAGAAGGTCCTGGGTTCAAGTCCTACCCTTGCCCTGGGTCTTTCTGCATGGAGTTTGCATGTTCTCCCTGTGCATGCGTGGGTTCTCTCCGGGTACTCCAGCTTCCTCCCACAGTCCAAAAACACTGTTAGGTTAATTGGCCTCTCTAAATTCTCCTTAGGTGTGAGTGTGCGTGTGAATGGTTCTTCATCCTGTTTGTCTCTGTGTTGCCCTGTGATAGACTGGCGACCTGTCCAGGGTGTACCCCGCCTCTCGCCCATTGACCCCACAAGGGGTAGATGTGTTAGAAAATGGATGGATAAGGTTAAGTATAGTCTGAAACATTTTAGGAAATTCCCATCTGACATTTGAATACACTTCCGAGGGAAAATGGCAGATGGTTATTACTCTAATAACCATCTCTAATAGACCTTTTGAAGAAAATGTGAAAAAAATTTCTGTTTTCTTTTTTTTTTTTAAAGTTAATCATATTGCTGGTCTAGAACTTCCTGTTTCCCTGGCGTAGAAATATGACACAGATGCCCATTTCTCTTTGCTACTCACCAAAATGGGAAACATTTCTACAAAGTGGAACCATGTGTTTAGGTCAGATGAGACCAAGGTGGGTTTAGCAGGAAACAAAGGCACCTCATGCCCACTGTTAGGTACGGTGGAAGATGTGTGATGCCGTCGTACTGTTGGTCTGCCAGACCCACAGCATGTTGTTAAAATTTCAGGAAATTCTGAGTGTGAACTGGGTCATCGCTGGGTTTCTGAACAAGATAACGGTACTAAAGCTGTGGACAAATCAACATAGAAACAGTTCACCAGATTTAAAATCAACCGTCTTCCATTGCAGACGGTTTGGACTCTAGTCTGGGAACCTTTCCTTTCACAGAAAGGGAGGAATTTCTTTAGTTTATGTAAATTTGCACCTAAATTTGAGACGTTGTAGAAGTTCAAATGAAGCCACCTATTTCTGAGTCTCTGCTCTCATATTGGAATAAAAAGAAACGGCTGGTGTTAAAATCCAAATATAACAGAGTAACATCAGAGGGATGTGAGAAGAAAGAAGATCTGTTTTCTCTGTGTTGTTATCACTCCGCTGCTTTTAAATCAGAACCATGATGGGCTACAAAAGAAAGAAAAGCTTTCAGGCTTTTAGGGTGCTGTTATTGATCTTTTTTATGACAGCACTGCTTTTTGCTGCAGCTGACTGCTGCACAATGCTGCTGTCAGAGAAAAACACATTTATCAAGAATAAGACAAACTAGGGTACAGGTTTTAGCCTTAAATCAATATTTTGTTAATCAAACTGTTAAACAATATGTTTATCCTATTGTTTAAGAAGTTCCCTCTCAGAACAGAATAAAGATCCACTGACATGTCATTTCGTGGTTTAAAATAAACGGTTTAGTTGGCGGAGCTGTCACCATTTCATTGTGTCCTTTAATGTCCGAAGACTGTATTCTTAAATTTGCATCAATCTTGGAAATTATTTTTTTTTTCTAATTAAAAGCTTAACTTTTGGATTTATATATACATATATATACATTTTCTGTGAAATAGTTATGTAAAATATTAAATTGTGGTCACAAAGGAGTATTGAAATGGCTACATTTTATTATAATAATCATATCTGTATAATTTATTTTGGATAGTTATCAAGATTACACAGAAATTTATTCAAAATTGTAACATTTTGACTCCTTCTAGTGTGAGAACTGCTGTAGTTAGAAATTTATTATATGACAAGAGTTAGTGGTACAAAAAGTTCAAAATCATGGTTTCTGAAAGTAGGATTAAAAATTTGCACATTTTGTCTGATCTTGACCATAGATAGTTACTGTTGATCAAATTCTCTGATGCAATCTCATCGTGAGTCAATATCCAAATCAAGCTGTTCTGCGGGTTTGCCAGCTTTAATTAAAGGGGCCATAACAACAAATTTCGTTTTTTCTCAGGTGGTTCTGAGGTCCCACTGTGTTGAATCACGCTGCCAGGTTAAAGCCTTTGGTCAGCTTGGCCTCACCTGTCCGACATCCTCCAACACAAGCACTTCAACTAGCCATAAAACCATAATAATGGATTTGCGACAGACTGTTGGGGAGAGGAGGGGGGGGGGGGGGGGGGCAGGTGTGGATGGAGGGTGGAAGGCATATAGGGTCGCGTGGTTGTAGCCAATCAGAGCGAAGTCAACCTGGTAGAGCTGCATGTCATTACTGCAACCAACCCTTTTACTGAGAAGGGACATTTGACCTGGCAAAAACAACATGAGGTTATTTTTTAAATTTAATTCTGTACATGTGCTGTAATATCAACTACATGAAATGGTTTATACAGTGATGTCATGGCACCTTTGATACATCAGCCAGACATATTGTTAGGATCCCCAGGGGTTCAATTTCTTATTGTTGCTCCCTGTGGATCCTGCAGTTTGTTTATGTTTTTCATTTTTAGTATCGCTTCTCCTTAGACCCTTGTTCCTTTTATTAGTTTAGTTTTCTGTTCAGTATTTATGTTAAGAGTGCATTCTTGTATCTGTTAGATTCGGTTTGTGTTTTCGTCAGCTTCTGTTCTTTATTATTTCAGTAGTTCTCTTAGATCTTTATCTCCTGTCTGCTCTTTGTTAGTTCAGTCAGGTTTTCCCCCGTGTCTGGCCATTCTCATGTTCGCTGTTAGAACCTGCCAGTTCATTCTTCTCCTAAATTGCCTTTACTCAGTTCACCGGTGTTTATTTACTCCACCTGCACCTCCTTCCGTCTCCTCCCCTATGCGTTCAGCCAGTTCTGCCACACCAATTGTCAGGTCCTCCATTATTCTACCTTGCTCTGGTCTTGTTCCCGCCGTGTTCCTGTCATCCTTGCGATCTGTAAGCCTTATTATTTATTTCAATAAATCATTATTCACTCAGCATGCGGTTTCCACTCTCCTGTCGGCACTGCGGTTCAACAACCAAACAATCCTTGACACATAAATGTCTGAACTCCTGGGTTGGATTCAGAAACCATATAGTGTTTTTACATAGTTTTGCTGTTATATGTAATTTTTAGGTGTGTATAACCTTAAGTCTTGGCTTTTCTTAAAGTGCATTTAAAAAATAGAACATATGAACTGTATGAAAATATAGCACAACAGTGACTAGTCTGAGCATTTATCACAAGGCAGGGGACTGTTGGAGAATTAGTGCTTCTTTTCTGTGTATTATAAAACTATGATGTGGAATTTAGAAGTTGTAGAAAAGAAAACCGGAAAAGGAAAACTTTTTTAAACTCTTCCAGTTAAATTAGCCTGATTAAACGTATGTACTTTCCCCCTTCAAACCAAACAGAATACTTTTGAAACCTCGAGGGATGACTAAAGCACAAAGCTTTTTGGATTGGTCATTATTTTTGACCCCTCACCAAAGCTTTCACATTTCTCACAACATGACCCATTTAGAAATAGAATTTAGCTCTGTGCAAAGGTCATTTCTGAGTCAGTCCATATGGAGCAAGAATGTGTTTAGGATCTCTTTTTGTCTTTGTTGCAAAGGAAAACAAGATTTGTGTATTCATCAGAAACTCGTTTTTCTCTGTAGCAGCAACGACATGCAACATGGTTGAATTTAGGCGCAGCAGACTTAAAGGTACATGCAGCCGTCTCTCAGTGAGGGATGTCCTGATGTTTATCATCAATCCTGAGCGTCCCTGTGGGAAATGAAAACAGTGGAGCGGAGAGGAGGAAAAGACGGGCTGGAAAGGAGCCCAGTGAGCCGTCACCTTTTCTGTCAGCAGGAGAAAAATTGTCCTGTTTGTGTGCCGGTGTGTTTTTATGTTGTTTTAATAGGTTTACTGCAGTTGTACATAAGGTCTGCAGGGATTAGAACCAGTATACTAACCATCACACTTGTTACATACATAAAAATAAAACCTGTTTATTATATTATGAAAAAGCTTCTTCTTGGCCATTGGTGGGATTACTAAAGGTAGATAAATGCTGGTTGTTAACTATTAAAGGAGAGGCATCAGTCTGAAAACATCAAAATACTAATGGCTCATTTGGATTTACTCCTGATTGTTCGGGTTATTTTGAAGGAATTATAATACATCAATTTAATGCATGTATATTAACTGCATGTCGACTTGTCTTTACTTTTGTTCTCTTTTTTTATGCCATAGTCCTGGCTGGATATTTTAACACTCCTTCAGAATCAATAACACTCATCTAAAGTGGTTGATTTCCTGGTCCCCACGTGTCTTCAATAGGCTCTCAGTGACGGTCATTGCAGAAGACCTAATGACATCTTATTTGATTTATTTTAAAACTAGTTCTGATGTGTGTTTGGGATAATTATTTTCAAACACTCAACTGTGTCCAAGTTGCGAAGTAGAAGCTAATCCCTCATGAATCAGCCAACTTTCTGACATCCGCCATTACAACTGTAGTGATGCTGAGGCTACCATCATGCTTGACAGATGTCAGTCTTTTCAGATTTGAAAGTCTCACCTTTCACCTGTTGAACATTTAAAGGTTATGCTAAAACCTGTGTCTGTGGCCTGAAATCAACCAATTTAATTGAGCTCTACGATTCTCCCCCTGTATTTAGGTAGAATTTTGCCAGGATTTTGCTGATGCCATTTCTCTGCAGCTAGTGTGAACATATATGTAAATGCATATCTCTGCAAGGAATCATAGACATTCCCATTGCTTTCAAAATGAAGAACCCTGTTCTGGTCTTCAAAATTTCCTGAAGCTGTGTGTTGTATCATTATTCCATTATTCCGGCAAACCAAACGGTTTAAATGCATCCTTAAAAGCTCCAAATTAACTACTAACTAACAAACATTCATGACCATATCGAGTATGTAAACTTATTACCAACATGGAATAACAAGCTTCAAACAACAGGAAACGTTTAAATAAAGAATAATAACTAAGATATCCCTTGTCAATGTTTGGCAATAGTATAGTTGCTGTGTATCATTGAGTGGCGGATGTGCATTCGCCCATGATATATTTTTAATGAAATAAAAAGTTAATTATACAAGGTTTCTATTTTCATTATGTTTCATTTTTGTCCCACAATGATCCCCGTGGGTCATAATTTTTCATCATTATCATCCATCTGCAGCAAAATGCCATTAATGTATCTGAGATTTGTGGAAAATTAGCCTAATTTTCTCCTCAGCGTAATGATGTTTGAGGTGAAATAATGTGGGTGAAAGAACTTTTATAAAATGGGGATAATGCAGCTGATTTTGTCTTTGGAGAGACATTCACATGTTAACTCGTAAAAGAGTAAAGCAACAAATGGAAAGAGAGCTGAAATGACAAGCCCTGGAGGCTGTTGATAGCACATAAACAAACCACCTAGATTAAAAAATAAATAATTATGCTTTCTCTCTCCACGTCTCCTTTGTTTAGACTTTATTATTACAAAGCTGAAAACAAATACAAAGCCTCACAAAAGTTTTCACATCCCTTGAACTTGTAGCATTTTGTAACATTACAGCAACAAATTTCAATTACCGTTTTATGTGGTAGACCAACACAAAGTGGTTGATAATTATGAAGTAAAAATTGAAAAAGCCATCAGTTTTAAAGTCGTGGTGCAAACTCTCAGCTGGTTTTAAGTCCTGGCCCTTCTACCAGATAAATGTGTTTTGATGTAAACCACTCTTCATGCTGGGAGCTGAACCTCTGGCCTGGTCTCAGTTGTTTTGCAGCCTTTCAGAGATCTTATTCTAGTATTTTCCTGTTCTTAGCCCCATCCATGTCCTCATCAAATCTGACCAGCTTCTCTGCCCCTGTAGAAGAAAAGCGCTCCACAGCATGATGCCGCCACCACCATGCTTCACCGAGTGGACGGTCTGTTTGAGGTGTTAGCATTTAGCATGTGTTAGCATTTAGCATGAAGGCCAAAAAGTTTAATTTTTGCCCTCATCTGACCAGCTGTTTGCTGTGACTCCTACATGGATTGTGTGGTAAACTACAGTCTACCACATAAAATCGTAATAACATACGGTGAAGATTTCAGTACGTAGTATGTGTCAAAGTGTGAAAAAAAGGTCAAAGAGGAATAATACTTTTATAATGCATAATGTTTATCCCCATTGTACATTAAGATCAAAAACTGTACTAATGCTTCTACGTTTGTTTCTGTAAAGCTGCACTGAGCAGTTGTTAAACCATTTTTATGTTTCACCTACCATATGCCATATGCCACAGCCACATGTAAGCAACCCTCCTGTATGTATGTGTGCATTAACACAATTAAATGCATGTAACAGATTCTGATTGTAGTTTTATTCTCTCTTTAGGAGCTTTGAAGTCGTACCTGCGCGAACTCCCCGAGCCATTAATGACCTTTGAGCTCTACAACGACTGGATCCAGGCCTCCAAGTGGGTATCTCCGCAGAATAACATTGTCATCCTAAAGTTTAAAAGCTGTTTATTCTCAAATCTATGTTCCAAATACACGATGTGTTTTGGTTCTGCAGCATCCAAGACCAGGAGAAGAGACTGCAGGCTCTGCTCGGTGCCTGTGAGAAGTTGCCTTCTGCCAACAACAACAACTTCAAGTGAGTCAAGGTTCTCGTGTTTGGCTCCTCGGGCTCTTTCACGGCCATATTCGAGATTTGATTATACCTATGTATTAACTGCAATAAAAATACAACTACAAAGAAAAGGATGACAGGTAGAACAAGTGCAAGAAAGGAGAGAAGCGAGGAGGAATACGTGCAAAAGGAGTGGTCAACACTTTTAATCACTTTAACTACATTATATTTCAGACATCAACTCTGTCTGTAAAGGTTTGAAATAGCCAGCAGCAGTTTCCAGTTTTGAAAACACCATTTTATGGAATATATACTATATTTTTTAAACAGGGAAGTGTCTGCTATTAACATTCAATTTGATCCTCATTTTAATCCTCTTATTCTAAACTTTAGTGGTTTGGTTGGATTACTTTTCAATGGAACTTTTAATTAAACTTTAGATAGACTTGTCTGAGCTTTGCATTGTTTTTAGGGGCGGTGTTTTATTTAGTTTTCACCTCATTCATTTATTAGGATCACACTAATTTCGTAATATTCCATCTTTTCCAATCTCCTCTCTTTGGGTCGAGACTGGCCCTCTCCTATTTGGTAACACAAGCTGTAAGACTTGCAGCCTTCAACCAGCTTTCATCAACCTTTGAATCATGTTTGGCTCTCTCTGTGGCAGTCAAATTTATTAAATTTTTCACAATAGTCAGAATTATATTCTACAGCCAGACACTTCCAGTACATGCAGAGTGCATAGCAGAGAGATCTGAACTTTAAGTGACATCCATCCATTTTCAGTTCCTGCTTCATTCTGGTAAGGGGACTGCACTCAGTTACCCAAAGTTATGGTTATCTCACACTTTGAGGTAAATCAGAGATGAAAATGTACCTAATATAGAAGCCAAACCGACAGTCCTGCACAGAAACTTTGCAGATAAGGTGGCAACATGCAAAAACCAGAGAGAACAGGGATTTAAAGATAGAGAAATTAGCTTTTTCTCTTTGTTTTCTGGTGGTTCTGACATTAAATGCAGATGCAAATCACTTTAGATGTTGTGGAAAAGGCTAAATCTGTCTGAACAAAAACCTTTTAATCTCTTTACTGTTAGAAAAGTGCATTGTAAGTAAGCTGTATGCATTAATAAAATGTCAAAATGTGGTGGGGAGAAATAACATGCCGACTTCTTCATCAGGTTTAATTCATTTAGTTGTAAAGCTGGAAAATATGCAATGTATAATTAATTTATTTGCCTTTGTCTTGGGTTTTGATGTTAAATATCTGTTTTAAACCTGAGGGGAAGATCTCTAGCTATCTCAGGAACAGCTGGTACGTGCTGAAGGGTTTGTCTCGTGATCAAAAGACGAAAGATTTAAGCTGTGATGAGAAAGAGGATGAGAAAAGCGCAGAGCCGCAGCTCTTGTCAGGAATCTCACAAATAGGATGAATTTTCAGGCATTGCTCCTGTCAGAAAATCTGTCAGAAGATTGTTGCTCACAGTGATGAGATGCTGGATGTTCATTTAAATAAAATGCAATCACTCTAACTTATTAGTTTCTAAATGACACAAAAATATACAGTTATGATTTGGCAAAAACAAATAAAACCCTGACTCAGAGCGCAGTTCTAACTCTAAATGTCCTACCCTTTGCTTCATGATAAATCCTTCTGGAACAAGGTTAGAAGATTCAGAGAACTGTACAAATACCCACTGAATTGAAGTTTCCTCCACAAAAACAGTCTTGCTCGCTTTTTATTTTAACGCCTGCGAACGAGCTTATGACACGTGAGTAAGTTTTATTTTAGAGTCATGTATTATCCAACAACTGCGGTGGTCAAGGCATAATTTTTGTTCAATCATGCTTCTTGCATGGATTAAATATATTTTTTAAATGTACGTCTTTGATTTGTCCAAGATCAGATACCTTATGAAAACCTAAATAGTTATGAAAATGTGTAATAAGTTTTGATTTTTTTTTTTTTTACAGCAGCTTAATTTTACACCAAAATTAAAAAAAAGCCCTACTTTTATTTTGAGTTAATTTATTCTGCGGGGAAAATCAATGGATAAATAAAAGTAGATGAATATCCAGCTCTATCCAAATTAGCAGGAGCCGGTGGATAGACGAATGGGGGCTTCTGCAGTCATGTGACGCTGCTCCGGCCTATGGTGGTGGCGAAAGAGCTGGGCCATAAAGCAAATTTCTTGTTTTCATCAGTTTGTCTACATGTGAGTCTTACATACGGGCACAAGATTTTAATTATGACTGAAAGACGGCGATCCTGGATACAAGCAGCTGAAATGAAACGCCTCCATAGCATGGCTGAGCTCAGCCCTACGAGGAAGGTAGAATCTGCCTCTTCAAGGGAAACTCAGAGAGGAGCTGAGGTGGTTCAGGCATCCGATCAAGATGCCTCCTGGAAGGAACTGTTCAGAGATTTTTGAGGCGTTTCAAAGCCTAGAACTCCCTGGAACGTTAACCCTAATCCTACCACAACATGATCCCGGATAATTAGGTGGATGAATGGATGGATGGATGGATGGATGGATGGATGGATGGATGGATGGATGGATGGATGTAATGAAACCACAGAATCTGACATCTCTGAATTAAAAGATAATGAAGGTAGATACGACATGATAACAGGAAAAATCGAAGGTACTCTTACAACCTTATTAAATGTATATATTCCTCCAAACAGTGACTTATCCTTCTATAAACACATATTTGAACTAATTTCAACAAAAAGTCTAGGGATATTGATATGTGCCGGGGACATTAACGTCCCATTAAAAATCTCGCTGGACTCTTCCACTGGTAGGGGCGATTCTAGGAAAATAGGAAAAAAGATCCTACAACTAATGGAAGAGACTGGTTTAGCAGACGTGTGGAGGGAAAATAATCCAACCAAGAGAGAATATACTCATTACTCACACCCTCATAACGTCTACTCAAGGTTAGACTATATATTTATGTTCAAAAATGACTTATTAAATGTGAAGGATTGTGAAATTGGACCATGTACAATCTCAGATCACAATCCAGTCGCCATGAATGTTTATCTGCCAAGGAAGAAATGTACACTTTGGAGATTAAATAATAACATTTTAAATAATCAAAATGCTAAACAAAAGCTTACTGAAGAGATTAAAGACTACCTTAATCATAACGATAAAGGTGAGGTGTCCCCAGGAACCCTTTGGGACACATTAAAAGCAGTAATGAGAGGAAGAATAATAAGCATCTCCTCTTACCTAAAGAAAATCAACCAACTCAAATTAACAAGCTTAGAGGAGAAGATATTAAAACTCCAACAGGAACATTCTAAAAATATGAAAAAAGAGATCAAAATTGAAATTGATGAACTGAAAAAAGAAATAAATGAGATTGAAACCTTAACAATACAAAAGAAATTAATCTTTATGAAACAACAATACTATGAAACGGGTGGAAAATCCTTAAAACTCCTCTCTTACAAACTAAGGAAACAACAAGCAGAGAGAACAATTTACAAAATTAGGAACCCCCAAAATGATAAAATAGAGACCGAACACAAACAAATACAACGTTGCTTCCAAAAATACTATACAAATCTTTACTCACAATCAGTCATAAATAATGAGGGTGACATAGATAACTTCCTGGAAAAGTTAAACTTACCAATAGTGACAGAAGAACAAAATAAGAAGCTTCTTGCTGCAGTTACCACAGAAGAAATTCATTTGGCAATCACAAAACTAAAAAGGGGCAAAATGGCGGGAGCGGATGGATATGGCCCAGAGTGGTACAAAACAATGGAGAGTCATCTCACTCCAGTTTTACTCAAAACCTTCAACTGGGTGCTTGAAAAGAAAACTACTCCAACATCATGGAATGAAGCAATAATTTCTCTCATACCAAAAGAGGGAAAAGATAGATTGGAGTGCGGCAGCTTTCGGCCTATCAGTATTCTAAATATTGATTACAAACTATTCACATCCATAATTTCACGGCGACTGGAGGCGATCTTACCAATAATAATACACAAAGACCAAACAGGGTTCATTAAACAAAGACAAACACAGGACAGTATAAGAAGAGTGTTAAATATAATGCAACAGGTTAATCAACAAAAACAAGAAACCCTAGTAATTAGCTTAGATGCAGAAAAAGCTTTTGACTCCGTGAGGTGGATCTTCTTATACAAAGTACTAAATAAATTTGGCTTTCATCGATCAATAATTGAGACAATTTCAGGACTATATTCTAAACCTACAGCTAGGATAAAAATCAACGGAGACCTCACGGAGTCAATCGCCCTCGAAAGAGGATCAAGACAAGGCTGCAATATGTCTGCTCTCCTTTTTGCCTTGTATATAGAACCGCTCGCTCAATGGATAAGGGAAAACCAGAATATAAAAGGTGTAACAATCCTGGGACAGGAGCAAAAGCTTGCCCTGTTTGCAGACGATCTACTGCTGACCATTACACATCCAACCCAAACATTACCTTTAACTATCAAAATGATTGAAGAATATGGTACATTCTCAGGATACAAAATTAATGTTAGTAAGACTCAAGTTTTAACTTTAAATTACAATCCTCCACAGAATATTAAAAATAGCTACAAATGGAAATGGGAAGCCGAATCAATCAAATATCTGGGTATGGTTTTACACAAAGATTTTAATAAAATGATTGATGTTAATTATGGACCTCTGAATGTTAAATTGCAATCTGACCTACAAAGATGGGGTTCATTACCATTTCTTGATTTGCACTCAAGAATTGACTCAGTTAGAATGACTCTCCTCCCACAAATGCTTTATCTATTCCAATGCCTTCCATTCTATATTCCACAAAAACAATTTGATGAATGGGATAAAATTATATCCAGATATATTTGGAAGGGTAAAAAACCTAGAATCAAGTATAAAACATTACAGTTACCGAAAAATAAGGGGGGTAGGAACTTGCCATGTTTACGGAAGTATTTTTATGCTGCACAGTTAAGACCTCTTGTATGTATGTGCTCTCCAGTTTACACAGCAGGCTGGAAAGATCTAGAGAAAAAAGTAATTAATGGAATACCTTTGAAAGCCTTAATGGTGGATACTAAACTACAGAGTAACATTGATATTCAGGAAAACCACCTATTAAACGTTATGATTAAAATATGGAATGAAACTATAAAACTTTGTCACTTAGAACAGGCCTCCAAAATTTTAAGATGGTGTGCTTATGACACCGACTTTGCCCCTAATAAATCTGACAAAAGATTCAAACTATGGGTTTCCAAAGGAATAACTGACTATAACTCCCTTGTCCACAAGGGGGCATTCCAATCTTTTGATAATTTAAAAAGAAAACATGGATTAGATACTGATGACTTCTTTAGATATCTTCAAGTAAGAAGCTATTTCAATAAAAATATCGACATGCACTCAATTAATCAAGGCTTTTTTCATACTTTCTTATCAATAATAAAATCAATGTCCCCATCAAAAATAGTTTCTAAACTATACAAAAGCATCCTTGGGTGTGAAGTGGAGAGCACATATTATGTGAAAGAAAAGTGGGAAAGGGAAGGTGGTTTCGTAATCACAGAGGAGGGTTGGGAACATATATGTGAAATACAATGGGCTACAACTGGATCAAATGTCTGGCGTGAATTCTGTTGGAAGAATATCATGAGGTTTTTCATTACACCAGCACAGAAAAAATACCAAGGGACGAGTGATGCTTGTTGGAGATGTAATAGTGAAGGTGCCAACCATTTCCATATTTTTTGGGAATGTGCGATCATACAAGAATATTGGTCAGAGATTCACTACCATTTACAGAATGTATTCTCTATTGTTTTTCCCTTGTCATTTGAATGCTTGTACTTAGGTAGAATAGAGGTGGACAACTTCAGTAATTATAGCAGAAAACTTTTGTACATTTTGTTGGCAGCTAGTAAGAAAGCAGTCACAAGGAAATGGCTGAAGCCTGACTGCCCAACGGTCGATGACTGGATCAATATTGTCAAAGAGATCTACACAATGGAAAAAATCTCTTTCCTCATCAAAGTGAAACTGGATGCTTTTTACGCTTTTTGGTCTAAATGGACAGAATATGTGAAGCCTACTCATACAGACTTTATGTAAAAATCCCAGTGAAATGTCATGTGACTGCAATGTTTCTGCTCCCCACAATGTTCACTGATGTTCTTAACTGTCTAAAAATGAAAATATGTGAAAGAGCAAGCATACAGTAAATGTATACAATGTAATTTGTAATGTACAATATGCTTTTTCAATAAAAAGTAAATTTGAAAAAAAGAAACCACAGAATCTGGAGACCCGATTATTCAGCCGACACATGAACAAACAGATTATTGAATGAACTGATGTTGCAGGAACTGACAGGAGCACAAACTGGAACCACTGTGGAGAGGAGAACAGGGTTTGTGGCCGAGAATAACTCGTTGTTGTGAATGTTAGAGCACTGAATAAAAGCCACTAAGCTTCTCAGATGCCGGGAGGTTGCACTGGCTCTGATGATTGGATCCATCCGCTTCGTCTGGTTGATCGGAATCACTGACTGGCTGATCCCCTTCAGGTAGTTCGTTTGCAGGGCAGAGACAGAAGGGGAATCTGAAGTCAGGACTTGGGTCATACACAGATAAGCAAACTATAGGCAGAGGTTTCCAGTAGGGCTTAGGCAAGGGGGAAATCCAGGATCCAGGCTTTGAGTCATTCACAAGAGGCACACTCCATGCAGAGGTATGCAGACAGTGGCAGAGGCAGGCAGGCTCGGTCGAGAGGCAAGGCAGGTCGATATCAGGCAGGCAATCAAGGAACGCTGGATGGTTTACTCACACGGTTGCTTTCAAGAATTTGGCAGTCACACACGGGGAGAGGCTGGAATATATAGTGCTCCTCCCAGGTGCAGCGACTCCCCTTGATTGGAGCCGCCACAGGTGTAATGGCTCAGATTAACTGGGTAGAGCAGGTGCAGGGAATGATAAAACTGCAGACCAGGGTTACTCAGGAAGAAACACAGAATTATTACATCCAAAGGAATGGGGATGAGCAAACAATAGAGATACTTATGTCTAATCTGGATAGCGTTTCAAAAACATTAAAATATGAGATCTTACTGCTCATTCATTCATTCAGACAGACAGAAGTCAGGCTTAGACATAAACATTTTCATCTGAGGAGAGTTCAGTTTATTCTTCATCTGTAGTTTTCCATGCTTGAACAACATGCTGCTGCATTATTTCAACCATATTATGATCCCTGTTATTATAGACAGGTGAACTTAATTTATTAATGATCTCAGAGTCTGAGATGAACAAGGGCTTTATGCTGTGTAGACTCTTTTGTGAATCAAGACAGCTATAATGTGGTATTATAACCTGTTCTAAGTGGCGACTCCTGCCTCACTTATTTAAATAGGTTTGCAGATTTTAAGAGTAAATAGATTCAGAAAATTCAGTGAAGAAAGTGTTGCAAATAGCATCTGCATCTGAAGTAAAGACATGAACACTGTAAATGCTTCCCTTTTACCATGCCCTCATTGCCTCTTGCCCAACCTTTAAAGAGGCTATTTGGACTTGTGCTACAGCATCAGAACATGTGACTTCTAATAACCAATCAGCAGAGGAACTGGAGTGAGCTTCGTGATGCAGACTGATTCAGTCTTTTCTTCTTACGAGCTTTTCTACTCTGTATATTTAATCTGGATCCTCCAATGAAGGCAACTTATTTTCAGATAACAGGTTCAGACCCTTAGAATTTTGCTGACTATCGGAGAAAATCTGTCAATTACTACAAGGAATGCTTTTACCAACCATTATGTCCTCCATTAACAGGTATTTGATCAAGTTCCTCTCCAAGCTGACAGAATACCAGGATGTGAACAAGATGACTCCTGGAAATATTGCCATCGTCCTCGGCCCCAACTTGCTGTGGACTCACGATGAAGGGTGAGATACCAGAGTAGTAATTACCTAGCTGTCAATTTAAACTGCATTTATTTTACAATTATACCCCCAGTTCACACTGAGCCAGCTACTGCAACAGACGGTCCCCTGCTGCTGCATGGTCATAGTTTGATAACTAGGATCAATTGAAAAGTATGAACTTGACTTGGAGTCTGTCTGTATGATTCAGTAGAATTGATCCTGTAAAGTGCCTTGAGACAACAAGTGTTGTTAATTGGCGCCAGATAAATAACTGATTTGAGTTTAATTATATTGTGTATAGCATCACAAAAACAGCCACCCTGGAAAATGTTGATCCTTAACTCTGAGATTTACAAACGGCTGGAGAGACTTTCCAAAGCCAGTATGTCACATCACAACAAAAGGTTTACAACCTGAAAGTCTGCTGAAAGTCTTCACTGCAAAACGGATCTAAAAATAAGTAAAATGTTATTAAAGGTAGTGTATTTATCCTTGATTTGAGCAAGTAAATAAGATTATCTGCCAATGGAATGAGTATTTGACATCCTGCACTTGACATAAGATGATTGAAATGAATTGTTCCTATTTTAAGTGCAAAAAATCTTATTCCATTGGCAAATCATCTTATTTATCTGCTCAAATCAAGGACAAATACTCTAATTTTAAGAAAATGTTTACTTATTTCTAGTTCCGTTTTTGCAGTGTTGCTCTCTCTCGCTGTCTAGTAGCCTGAACGAATAAAAGACTTCTCGACATGCTTCCTGTCTTTTAACCTTTTCACTCATACTAAAAATAGCTAACTAAGTCTTCTTCACATACTAATAACCTTCACACTGAAGAGTGCTGTGGCCACCTGGTGGTGGATTCCTCTCCTAAGCCGTTTTTTCTTTTTTAGCCTTAAGTATCACACGCATCCTTAGTTCTAAAGATCCAATTCAGCAAATGTCAAAGGTAAAGCTGATTTTTTTTAAACAGCTGTTCGTTAAGCATATAGGGAATTTCAGCTCCAACAGTATTCAGAGAGTTGAGCGATTTTAATCAAAGCAGGTCAACTCAACATCTATAATCTTAGTTAAAAAAATTTCATGAATCAAAGATGCTCTTTTTTCTTTCTTATTTTGAAAAGCAACTAAAGCTCCATCTGAATATGTCAAATTATAGCTCCTGGCTCCTTTTCCTTGACCTTCCATGGGGTCAACAGTAAGAACTCTATCTTGGGGAGAAAAGGAGCTTCCGACTGCCTTTAACTCCTACATTTTTACTCGCCAGAAACGCATATGGATGATTCTAGTCAAATCCAGGCCTACACCCTTCCGAAAAGGAACTATAAAGTTCGCAATCGCTTCTCTCCAGACATTTTAGTCCATTTCCGTGAGGGGCTGTGCTGATACATCATGTCATGCAAAGGATTGCGGAATACCTTAAGGCTCCTTAGCGCCAGTAAGGGGCGTTGCGATGTTCCTAGGAAAAGTTAGCCGCGGGAGGAAGCATACAGGCTCATTTTCCTACCTGCTTCCTTACCAGCTGCACTATTCGGACAGCACTTATGGCGACTGCTAATGCACTTCTGCTCTGGCTAAGGAGTCCTTACCCTATATTTGGATGGAGCCTGTAAGAAATAAGCCGCTGTGTCACATTGTATTTTTACCCCAGGGAAACCAGAGGTACTGAGTTGGTGATCAGTGGTTCCTGCACACTTTGATAGAGCATTTACCAAAATCTTTCATTTTATATTTATTCCTAAGAAATTGTTTGGGAGCCGGAAAGTGTGATATTGTAAAAAACAAACAAAAAACATTATTTCATTACATGGGATATTTGTTCAACAAATAAATGTACTCCAACTACTTTTTCCAGTATGAGATCATGCTAGTGCAATAAATAAATATTTATTTTGGTTCACATGATGTTTACCAGGGCTAGAAATGTGGTGTATGCTCTAAGTGGCTAATGTTTAGAAAGTCTATCAGTTTTCAGCCCTTCTAATGTAGATAAATAACATTAAATATCTGCCACAGGCTCAGGCCTTCACCACAGATCCAGGCACTAGTGCTCATACAGCCGTATTTTCATAATGGTGATGACTAAGTTGTCTAAAACAATGAAGGATGTTTGGAGTTCTTTAACTTATACCAGTCCCTTTAATGTTCTCAATCCTTTTGTGATATATGTGAGATATGTTAATCAACCTCAGAATGACCTAGAATACCTATTAATATGAGTGTTTCCTGTTTGCACGCTGCAGGAACATCACAGAGATGATGACGACAGTTTCCCTTCAGATCGTTGGCATCATCGAGCCCATCATCCAGCACGCTGACTGGTTCTTCCCCGGAGGTGAGGGGAAACAAACCAGCAGATGATGAAACACAGTTGTTGCTGGAATTTTTTCTGAATCTGAAATCGTACTGAATCTCGTGTCTTATTTTTTATTCTATTAATTTTTGTCTTAGAAATTGAGTTCAACGTCACAGGAAACTATGGCAGCCCAGTCCACACCAACCACAATGCCAACTACAGCTTGATGCCGTCTCCAGATATGGATCAGATGGCTCCCAGGCAGAACGACCAGAGCCGACGGCCGCTGAGTGTCGCCACGGACAACATGATGCTGGAGTTCTACAAGAAAGATGGGTACGATCCCTTTTCTCAGATCAAATCAGACTTTGTAGCAAGATTTTTAGATGTTTGGCCATTATTCTCAAAATCTAATATTTGTGTGAAGCTGGAGAACCCAGATAGGATCTTTGTAACCGATGATCTGAGGGTTTGGACTAATACTAGGGAAGTAGGATGATTATATAGAATGGGAGTATGTACGTGATTTATTAGCATATTGGTGAGAATATTTCAAAGGGCATATTAGAAAGTTCATATCAGAAAGTTTCCATATGTCTTGAACTTTTCAAAGTTTTCTCACACTACCACCACAAATTTAGGTTTTAAAGTAACGTCATAACAAATCCGGAATTGCTGAATATGATGCTTGGTTTTTACAACTAAGAGCAGAAGTGTTGCGTGAATATGCATTCACCCTCCCAGACTAATGGCCCTGCCTGGACTTTGACTAGGCCATTCTAACATCTGAATAAGCTTTGATCTAAATTTGACCATTGTAACTTTGGTCATAGTTTTAGGGTTGTTATTCTGCTGGACGTTAAACCTCTAGTCCAGTTTCAGGTCTTCTGCAACCTCTAACAGCTTTCCCTGAAGGTTTGCGTTTTTAGCTCCATCAAGCTTCCCATCAACCTTGACCACCTTTCATGTCTGTGCTGAACTACAGCGTTTCCATAGCACAATGCTGCCTCCTCCATGCTGTCCTTGATGTTTTTTTTTGTTTGTTTTTTTACCAAACTAAATTTTAGATATTTGTCTGGCTCTGTGTACTTGTGCATTTCTATCTGTCACATGACATTTTTAATCATGAGAAATAATGTGCAGAAATATTTTGACACCATGGGTAGAGATTAAAGTTTGTTGGAACATGACAACATGTTCAAGATCTCACGCTGACATCTGATTTCTCTACAGATGTTTGCAAGATTGGTGTGATTTTTGTGGGGGGTTTTATTAAAAAGAGAAATGAGTTGGGTCCCCCCTCCCCCCAACCAATAAATTAAATATTTTTTGTTACTTTATAGTTAAGGCAGGGGTAAAGGAGGGGGTTGCAGATCTTCAACACAACTGTGTAAAAAAATAAAACAAACTGGCATTAGTACACAATCCAACAGTTTTAACCAAGCTTATAAATTTCATTATAAAGCCTGCAGCTACCAGGCAGCTTTTAATAACGGAGAACAACGTTTAGAAGCATGAATGAAACTTGGAGCAATGTAGCTTCTGAAATGGCCAAGCTTAAAGTGGGTTTAATGAAATGTATCCTCGCATTTCAAAGCTGCTTTGATTCTTGGATATATGTTATTCTGCTATTATCTACCTTTCTTCCTGCTTTTATGGAAAGGCAGACGCTTTTCTTTTCTTTCCTTTTCTGTTCTGGAATCACCATTTAGATGTACCAATGAGACTTTAAAGGTAGACAGAAAAACAAGAGTCTGCCTGCCCAAAACTAATGCTATGATCAGAATCTGGCTTTCCCATTGGCCTTGAAAGGCAAACAACCTTAATCTTCTTCTGGATGTTACGTAAACAAGACGTTCTGTGACACCTGTGACTTGAACAGAGCGCTACTGAACTGCCTGATACTCACACCGCCTCTACTGTCCTTTATTCCCTTACTCTTGCTGCTTTCTGTTTTAGCTGTAGTGACAGAAAGGTCAGATCAGAGACCTCAAGTTGTAGCTTTATGAAAATAAACAATTAAGCTTAGAATTTTAGTGTTGAAGCTCGTTCTAGTGAAACTTTATTATGAATATAAACAATTCTCCCATTTTAGCTGTGGTTTAGAATGGTCAGATCAGAGACCTTGAGTTGTAGCTTTGAGGAATGTATGAATACAAAAAAATTAAACTTTAGCGATGACGCTCGTTCCAGGAAAACAATGAAACAAAATAAGTTATTCTAGTTGTAGCTTTGGAAAGTCTGGACAAAATTACTTTAGGTCAGAAATCCCCCAGAATATACTTAGGTTATTTGTCATTATGAATAGAAAGTTTTTCTGTATGTTTAATGTATGAAAGTTAAGGATTTACTGAGCTTAATCTTAGTCTTTTCCTATGTCTGTAATGCTTCTCCTGTTCATGTACAGTACTTTGAATCGTCTTGTTATTGAAAAGTGCTATATAAATAAACTTGCCTTGCCTTGCCTTGCCTGAATCATTCAAGGTTTTGCTTGCTGTCTGACCAAAAAGGAGACAAAGTTTGCTTTTTTTACATACCTGGCTCCAGTAAGAAAGTTTTCCTTGTGATCTCACATGCTTCATATAAGACATGACCTCGGTAAATAAGCTGCTTTACCCTGAGGTGGACTGAAATGATCACCCTGTATCACCTGCCCTCGAGCCTCCATCCCATTAAGACATCTGAAAGTGAGAAAAAGGAACACAGTTCGGGGGGCTGACGTTTTGTCTGTGAAATAAGCAATCCCACAATCCTCGAGCTGTGGAGGAGGATTAGTGGAAAAACCAGCCAGTCACTTTCTTTTCTCTTTCACCATCTTTTTCTCTCTAATGCTTCCTTACGCCCGCCGTCTTATCGGGCCCAGCGAGGAAGCTGAGCTCTGCAGCCCAGGGACCACAAGCAGCCGAGCTAATTAAACCTGGAGTGATCAATGGAGCTGTGCTTCTGGTGGAAAAAAACACTCATCATAACCAGAATGAGGCTCCTAAAGAAACGTGGCCTGAAGCAGACACATTCGGTCAGCAACAGACTAACGGAAAGGAGTCTGGGTTTTGTATTGAAAAGATTTAAGTTGTCTTTAAAGACAAAATATTTCCCACCCCTTCAACATTTTCTTATTTTGTCTCATTGCAACCAAAGACTTCAGTGTGTTGTTTTTTTGGATTTTAATGTGATAGACCAACATAAAGTGCATACATGTGAAGAGGAAATAAATGTTGCATTGTTTTCAATAATTCCTCCAAGTAAAAGTCAGAGAAATCTAACTAGTCTCTGTTTTTTGCCATTTGTTGTGGATGGATTAATCCAAGTTGGTCAAAGCCCTGAGTTTTTTAACCGAATCATTCCGAAATATCTCTTAATTTATTTTTCTTCTATTTGTGAAGAAATTAAAACTGTGTATCATTTTCCTTTATGGTGTACAGTTATGCTCTACTTTGTGGTTGTTTATCACATAAAATCCCAACAAAATACTGAGAAGTCTGTGGCTGTAACTTGACACACTGTGGAAAAGCTCCAAGGGTGTAATTACTTTAGCAAAGTACTGTGTTCAGGACTGTGCGAAAGTCTTGGGCCACCCTTTCTTTTTTTTTGGTCCAAGAAGGCTGACTTTCTTTTAATTGTCACACAGTCCTGATCAATGGTCCCCGGGCTTCCTGATGTTCTTCACTTTGCTTGACCTGCTTCTTGACACAGTATCAGTCCATCGTGAAAAAGGAAATGGGTATCTTTTCTCGGTTAATGCACTAAACCCTTACTCTAAGAGTGATTCAGACAAAATAACGCTTTCAAGATCAAGTTTGACCAACTGAAAATATGAATTCAGCTCCAACAAGGTGATTTCAAGGCAACTTTTTGAAGAAAACTTGAAATAAAGCCGATGCTCAACTGCATTTCTCAGGTGCTGTGTTGGTGTTTTCCCTAAAACTTGACTTTCACATACTGTTTACCTGCTTTAGGTGACTTCTAACCATACACGACACAATGTGTTGACACAGTAGAAGTACTGGAATGACGAAATCGTCCAAAGAAAAACATAAAGAATGACAACCAGAAAGCCTGGAGAGTCATGAATCAAGAGTACTTTAAACAATTAAAGAAATTAGAGGTGGTTTGAGACTCCTGCATTGTATTGTTGATTAAGGGAAGCTATCTTACCTGTTATTTTGCAATTATATAATATAATAGAATAGAATAGAATAGAATAGAAAGACTTTATAATCATTTTCCATCATACAACAAAATTACAGGCATTCTTCTTAGGTGCTTATTTATAAAAACTTGAACCACTAGTCCCAAAAACACCCCTTAAAAAGATATGCTATGCATATACCATAAAGGGTTTTATTCTTAAATCTTGAAAAAGCAAAAGTAAAGAAAAACCGTTAAAGGACCAGATCTGTACAGAAAAACCAAACTTGAGAAAATGCAGAAAGCCTTTAATTTTAGAGGGAATTATGTTGTATCCATCAGGGAAACTCTGACCTAATTAAAGCAAAATAGAGCAGTCATTTTCTCCCTGGATTTGATGTCGTTGAAACACTTTACATTCAGAGTGGCTGCTCTTGAAGCCTACTATTCTCCCTCTTTTGCTGCTGCTCTGTGTCTACTCCGCTCATGTTTTTCCCCCTCAAAGTTTTACGTCTGCTCAAGACAAAACTAACAGACAACAAGCAGTCTTTTTGCGATGGTCTTTGTTTGTGTCCTCACTGTGCTCGTTTCTGTGTTAACACTGCAGCATAAGGAAGATCCAAAGGTAAAGTATGGTTTCTTTAACTTCTCCCAGAGTCCCGTCACTTTGCTCGCCTTTGTCTTAGCTGCATGTTAAATGGAGCTGACAGTCATCTGTCGTCTGTTTTTTTTTTTTTTTTTTTTTTTGGGGTGTGTCTAAAGCAAAGCATTTAACTGCTACAAAGCAGGCCTTGTTTTCTATGTTTACGTAAATGCATCCCTTCATTTTCTCATGCTGAAGATTCTTAAGCTTTGCCTGGGTGAAAAACACTTCCGTTTTCCTGAACTTAAAGCTATTATACGGCGTAAAATCAGTCAAGCTTATGTTGGATATAGTTTATCCATTATACAGCTTGTTACTGTCAGTTCTTGCTTAGGTTTTGCTTTTTTGTTCTAAACATACGTAATCAATGTAAAATCTTAAACTCCTGGTAACCGGTTTCTGTGTGCCCTTGTTTCTGGTGATGTCACGTAAGGCATAAAGCAAGCAGTCAGAGGTTTGAGTGTTTCTATCATTTTGTTTTTCCTTTTTTGTCACATTGTAATCAATTTCCTCCTTTGGGTACGACAAGATATCATTATGAATGATCTTTAGCAATCATTTTGTGCCAATCTTTTACAAAAAAGAACAAACTTGATGATGATTTTTAAGTCCTGACAATGTTTCCTGCAGGACTGCTGCATTAATCATACCTCACCAAGCACACCCACTTAAATTGAGCAAACGTGCATGTACCTGCAGTCCAGCCTACATCATCACCATCACTGCAGTAAAAGCTGAGGAAAAATACACTCAGCAGTCAGAAAGAAAGAAGTTGTACTGCTAAGCTAAAGGCATATGGGGTCAGACGGGATGCAGTGGCAAATCTCACAGCTATTTAAGAAATGCAAAAAGGATTAACGACGGGACCACTTCTATCAATTAAAGACCTGACAGTGACATAATTCTTGAATTTGATATTAGGCTGAGGCAACCCATCCAAACACCATGGTCCTGTGTGGCTGAAGGTTATAGTTTGACTTTCAGTGCTAAAACATTGCACACTCACAGAAAAATACACACAGTAATTTCAGAATTTGTATACAAATTATATATATCTATACTATATATATATATATATATATATATATATATATATATATATATATATATATATATATTCAGATTTGTCAGATAGATCAAGGCTAAAACTAGCGGTGAGGCACTATTAAGAATAATGAATTAATTAGCCAGAATTGTCTTTACATGTAATATCAATATTTAACATCTTAAAGGAGGTTTTTTACAATACATATAAATTTTGGTTAACGCCATGAATCAATAAATCAACCCCAAATTTTTATTATGATAGTGTCGAGCAATTTCTATCTTAATTTAGCGGAAAATAGAATGTTGTGGCTTTGCTTTCATGCAGAGGTTTATCCAACTATGCGGATCCAGATTTAGTAAAAAAAAAAAATCCTCTCTGTGTGTTACTGTTTTTTCTAACAAACTCAACCTTTAGTCTGAACCAAAACAAGGTAAAAAAATAAATGGATGTTTTATTCCACTATTCCTTGGCTTTAGATTTTACATGTTAGGTGTTTGTAGTAACAATCATCTATAAAACATAATTTTACTGCTGTTACCCAGCACTGTTCTGATAGATGCTGAATGTGGCTTCAGCTCTGCTGAGCTGTAAAAAGCATATATTTGTATTGCAGCTCTGCGCAACAGTTGGTTTGCACTTAGCTCAGTGCAGCACAGCTCCCACCGCATCCTGGAGGCTGGCACAGCCCCGTAAAGCTTGGCGTGCAGCAAATGCCATTTTTGGTGTGCAAGCCCCGGGGCATCTCACCTTAAAAAAAAAAAACAAAGAATTAATTATGTGCAAATAATTATGCGCTGCTTTCACTTGCAATGGAACGTCTGATATTTGCTAATTTAAACACTAGTTCAGATGGTTTATGGATTTACATTCTACAGTGCAATTAAATGTGATACTTTACAATCAGTTAAAAACAAATACAACTTTTGCTTGCAGACAAATCCAGACAAAAACAATGCTAAATGTATGGGTAGACGAGTTCTGGATTTGGACATATTGGTTTCAGGAGATATTTAAGCGCAGACGTAACATTGTAACCCCAACATCCAGCGTAGGAGAATCCCTAGACAGAATTTGCGATTATCTCCATGTATGAGAGGTGAATATATACAGAAATGAACAGGATGGAAAGATTTAAAGCAAGTTAAATAGGACTAGTTAAATAGGAGCAATTCACTCCTATTTAACTAGTTTAATCAACGTTTGGGTTTCATCTGAGTCAAACCCTGGCACAAACACAGCTAAACTCCTTGCAACTCATAAGCTTCTGAATCTATGTCGAAACCAAGAGTCCAATTTTTGAGGTGCTTGTGATGTCATTGACCCAAATACACCCATAGCATAATTACCCAATTTTTTAAATCACTCTCTTTAAATAATTTGGATCTTGTTTGGTCGTGAGCTGAAAATGTATACTTTATCTCTCATTAGTGTTTTATATTGTCAGTTTCTTAAAGGTAGAGAAAAACACAGCTGGATGGGATCCGTACAAAATATTTTACCACCTGACGATATTCCTTTCGTTAGTTTTTGAAGAACGTTGGTAAAAAAAACAACCTGAGTCAGACTCCCCCTGTGTTTTTTTTCCAGGAGAACAACATCTACAGTATGCTGTGTGATTACTGTATAATCTGTAAATCCACTAAAAAGACGTACTTCGACAGCAGAAAATGGTTGACTGAGCAGCGTAGGAGGCTCCTCAGTCAACCGGTAGATTATTTAACGTTTCCTTTTGGCAGAGCAAACTGCTTTGAAACGGCTTTACTTAATTCAACTTCAGTTGATGGATTTTACAGACATCCATGGTTTTGTGTGCAGTCACGGGAAAAAAAACTGAATACACCCTTGCCGCTTCAGTAGAGGGAACAAAGCAGCCAGATGATTAACTTGATTAACCTGATCTTTACCAAGTATAAACGCCTCTATAAAAGCAGTTTTGCTAGTTTGTCCTTCTGGAGTGTACGGGCGTGTGTGTTAGGACAATGTCAAGTCATCGACAAGGGTTTCTCTTTGGGCGACAGGCGAGGTACACCCTGCACAGGTCATCAGTCCATCACAAGGCAACATGGAAACAACTACTTCAAGTTATTCTTGCTAAAGTTGGTTCTGGAAACCATTAAATCATGGGGTGGATGTCGTTTTCCTCCTGACTGGACCAAGAGGGGAGTCCAGCAAAGATCTATCAGATGGATCATCCTTTAGCTCTCTAAAATTGTTACAAGCTTTCCAGGTTTTAGTTGAAGAACTGAAACAAATTGTGACTCTGCCGGTTTATCCAATGGGTTTAGTTTCCTTTAACTGCCTGAAAGTTTCAAAGATCGGAGCTCAGTGATCTATCAGTTAGATTTGTGCTCATTCTGATGTGACTTGATCAGATTTCCTGCAACCCTGTTTCGACTGCACTGCTCTTGTTGTACAGCTTATTTCATAATGTACCATTTCATCTCACTCCTATATCTATATGCAGCAGAATAGGTAGAATTCAAATGGCAATGTCATTCACGTTAAATCATTTTCACAAGCTGCTGTCCTTTGCTTGGATTGTAAAAACATGTCGGGGCAGAGCTGAGTTTACATTCTGGACAACTCAAAGCCCCTCCCTCCTCCAGTCCACACACACATGCCCTCCTATGATATGACTGGCTGTGCATCTCTGTCCCACTGCAGCATGGGTGTCAGGGTGATGGACACTTCTTGGGTGTCACACAGGGGCCCGCCGTCGACTCGTAAAACGTCCTCAACGCCACCAAACGTGCACCCCTCGACCCCGCCCGCTGAAGCTCCCATCCCCGAACAGCCTGGGGATTTCTATGCATCCCCATCCCCCACCCCTCCTCCCACTAGCAGCGATCGAGCCAGGTAAGGCTGTTGTGCCCCGACCTGCTGTTTCATCATCTTCTGGCCTCCCCCCCGCTGGTGCCGAACCCACCCCCCGCAACCACACAACGCTCTCCCCCTGCTTAGCCGACACCAGAAAGCTAGTCTTTTTTTTGTCCTGTCATCCATCCTTTCACTCCTGTGTTAATGTTTTCCCTGAGTGACAAAAAATGCAAATAATGGTGGCAAATTAAAGCATTTTACTCCCCTGGAAGTTTCATTTACATTGCAAAATGTTGAGCAAGGTAGGAAAAAGTTCATAGTTGGTATAGATAAATGGAGTCGATGGTGCAATTAGTGCCATGTAAAAGTATTTGCCTCCCATTCTTTTATTTATTTTTTTGCTTTTCATCATGTTGCTGCCACAAACATCAACTGGAATTTTATTTGACAGACCAACACGCAGTATATGACTGTAAGTAAATAAAATGATACTTAAAATGACTAAAAAATCTGAAAAGTGTGGTGTGCTTTCAATTTCAGCCCCTTTTACTCTGATACTCCAAAACAAAATCAAGTATAATGAAATGTCTTCAGAAGTTATCTGTACAGTAAGTAAAGTCCTCCTGTTAATAGTGTAATCCTAGTAAATGAGCTGTTCTGTGAAGACCTCAGTAGTTCGTTGTACAACATATGCTAACAAACAGTAGCCTGAAACACAATAAACAGGTCAGGCAAAAGTTGCGGAGAGGTTTAAAGGAGAGTTAGGTTGTAAAACAACATCCCAAGCTTCGAACATCTGTTTAATCCACCATCTGAATATTGAAAGAGACAGACACAGCAGGAAATGCACCAAGGCATGGCCGCCCACCCAAGCTGACCTTGCAGGGTGTCAACTATTAGTTGTGCCGGCCTTTTTGGATGACTGCCCAGAAGAAAGCCTTTGTTGCAGGGAAGCCATGAAAGCTTGTGTTAACAGCTTGCCACAAGCCATATAGCAGACACAGCAAACATGTGGAAGACGGAGAACTACTCACGGTTTCCAAAACGGAACATTTTGGCCTGCATGCAACATCGCACGTGTGGAGGAAAGCTCCGCCATGGTGAAACATGGCGGTTCGGGCATCTTGCTGCGGGGATGCTTTTTGTAGCAGGTACAGGGAGGCCGACAGAGTTTGTGGAAGAAGGATGGAACTAAAAACAGGGCCATCCCGGAAGAAAACTTGTTGGAAGCTGTGGTAGAGGTTCGCCATCCAGCAGGGAAACAACTCTAAACGTTGAGCCAGAGCTACAATGGAGCTTAGATCAAAAGTCATTCATGTTTTAGAATGGCCTAGTCAAAGTCCAGACCTAAACACAATTGAAAATCTGTGGCAAGACTGGAAATTTGATGTTCACATGGTTTCTCCAACAATATGTCTGAGCTTGAGCTGTTCTCCAAAGAAGACCTGCAGCTTTAACTGCAGCACGTTTGTGGCTGTAATGTGACAGAATCTGAAAAAAGGATAAGGGTGCGAATACTTTACAAGGCATAGACCACCTTTTCTGTTTCAGTTTAGACATTATTACACAACAGCCTTCACTGCTTTGTTACACCCCTATTTCATCTGTTTCCCTTATTTTTTTTCTTTTGGTATTAATAAACCTTTTCTTGATTTCTGCCCTGCTAATGGAACAAACCGTTACACAGCTAACGTCTCTTTCCCTCCTGAAGTTCTGACAATTTAAACCCCATTAAAGGCTCATTTTTCCATGAAGCGCTGGTATTCTTATCATTGCAGCTCCGACGAGGCTTCTTCCAACTGGTCCGACTCCTGTTACGTCTATCCCTCCCCCGAGGAGGAGAGGCCCCCTCCCCCTTATCCTTTTTTCTCTTCCTCCTCCTCTTCTTCCTCCTCTTGCTCCTCCAACTCGTTCCCTCACCACCATATCTACACCCGAGCACTTCAGAGTATGCGTCCCACCGCTCCCACTCCTGAATCCGTTCTACCCCCTGGCCCGTCCCCTCCGCCCCGCCTAGCCGGATGCAGCCCACCCCCTCTCCCCTATTCCCCGTGCCCGTCGCCCCAGCAGCTTGACGTCAACTCCAACCCCAAACCTAACTCTCTGCACCTGCCTAAACGGGCCTCCCTGCCCGACACTATGCATGCGACCCCGTCCGAAACGAACGGCTCCACCCTTTACATCAAACCCCCGCTCGTTCTTACTCGTCACGATCTGTTCCTGGGCCCCCCTAAACCTCCCAACACCCCTCTTTCCGCTCCCCCTCCGTGGGCAGCCTCTGCCTGTAGCCGGGAGAGAGGAGCCAAGCTGAAGAGGTAAATGAAGAACCAACTTGTTAATCCTTCCAGCAAAACGAACCAAAAATAAGAATCACCACAGAGATACGTAGAGAGGGATAGGACAGGGTTGCGGTGATGGGGAGATGGAGGAGGGTGCAAGTAGGAAACCCCCTCCAGCTGCACCCAGTTTCATTCAATACATTTATGTGGTTTGCACCAGTTGGTCATGGACATCATTGCAGGGTTCCTTCATGCCTGGATGATATGGAGCAGTATGGTTTACGTTTGGTCCAAGGTCCGGAAAAGAATGGAATAAGAGAACCGAGTATTCCGATAGATTTTTATTTTCCATACTTTAATTACAGGTTTATTGTTTGAATCATACATTTATCCATCCTTCCTTCCTTCCTTCCTTCCATCCTTCCTTCCTTCCTTCCTTCCTTCCTTCCTTCCTTCCTTCCTTCCTTCCTTCCTTCCTTCCTTCCTTCCTTCCTTCCTTCCTTCCTTCCTTCATCTGTCTGTGTTAGGCAGTTTTTTAAGCCTGACCTGGATAAAAAAAAAAAAATCGGCCGTTTATGGCAAACTTTTCCATTTTTATTTTAAAAATGGGCCTAAGGCGGACTGGAGACTCTGCTAATGTAAAGAATGTATAAATGTAAAGAATTTGGAGATGAGAACTGGTGCGGGAACCTTGTCGACCCTCATTTGAATCTATATCCACCTCCATCTTTAATGCAATCGGCACGTTTGGAAATTCCACATCCGTCCACGTTGCTAGGATATTCAGGAGACGGTTGCCAGGCAACAAAGGGCATTGAAAGCTTCACTTGAATACGATCACAACGGTGGGTGTCTGTGAGTCATACCAGTGAGCCCAGTAGGTCCAGTAAGATCATACCGTCAGGATGAACACAAAGGAAACACCAGTTAGGGGAAAGACGCTCATCCACATTGTTTCATCAAGGAGTTCAATCTCAGCTTCCACCGTCAGCGCACCTTTTACCTGTCGGGAGTGAAAGCCTAGCAGTGCTCATCCGAGAACTGACAGTCATTTAGAGCGTTAACTGGTTATACTGTGACCTGCAGGTCCTGCAAACACTGGCATTCTGCCTGCACTGCTCTGTAAAAGTAAAAAAAAGATCCATTAAGCCAGCAGAGTGTACGTGAGATGTCCAAACTGCCTGGGCAGCAGCAGACATTGTGACATTGAACTGTGTGTCTTCTCACATTTCGACTATTCTCATTGATTACTATAACAAGGGTTGGTAATGAAAGTGTAATGTAACGCCTCATTTCGTCCTGCTTTTCTCTCGCAGCACTCTGAAAAACAAGGAGCTGTCTCCGGTGATTGGACAAAAGGGACTACAAGGAGTAGTGACTTCCGGTGGACAGTCTCAGCACTCTGAGCACAGCCCGCACAGTCTGAGGAGAGGTGAGACTGAGCTGATCATGCACTATGAATGCCATTGACCATCAATATTTTGAGTCTTAAAACTTATACCTTCATAGATCATCTGCAGGGCTGCTTTTGCATGAATTACTGCATCAATGCAGCCTGGCATGGAAGCGATCAGCCTGTGGCACTGCTGAATTGTAATGGAAGCTCAGGTGTGCCTCTCCACTCTTCCTCCAGATTCTGGGACCTGGGAAATGCAAACTTTACTCTCATCTGACCAATTATTGGACCACTAATAATTTTTTTTTGTCTTTGAGATACTTCTGGCCGTGTCTCTCTGGTTCAGGAGTAATGTACCACAAATAATGCGACAGTCGAGGCTCATGTCTTGGCGTAGTGGCCCTTCAGGCCCTCTTCGTCTTCAACCTTTTTGCAGACCCTTGAAGGTTTCAGACCGATATTTAGACCTGATCCTACATTCTTCCACCTGACAGAAAGCCCAACTCCCTCTAAAGGAACGTACCCGCAGATCATACTGCTGCTGCTGCTTTGTCGTGAAGGGTTTTGGTGTTTCTTTTGGTGACGTGCATTACTGCTTTCTGATTAACTTTCATTTTGAAAATGTGGCCCAAACGTTTCACCTTGGTTTCATCCAACCATAACACATTCTCCCAAAGGGTTTTGGAAGATTTTCGCCAGACCTGGATGTTCTCTTTGGACAGAATGGCTACTTCTTAGTCCAGTGCTTCTTTAGTGCCTTTGTTCAATCATTTTTTATCCTTTGTAACGTTTTAACAAATATTGCTTTAGCCAAATGCTGCAAATGACTAAATGTAAGGAAAATCCCACCAGGACAGCTTAACTTTGATTCAGGTTTATCAGTTTGAGTATAATTGATGGTAGGGGTGAGCCAAAGAAGACAACTTAATGGCTGGTGTGTGCACACTCATGCAACCAGGTTATTTCAGTCTTTCTAACTTTTGATAACTTTGACTGCAGCATGTTAGTTTGTTTTTATTTGGATTGAAACCGCCGTTCTAACAGGTGTGTAAACTCTTGAGACCCTCTGTAGATCTAAACGAGGTTGTTTGTTTTCTTCTTGCAGCAAAGAAGCTTGCCCCCATTCCACCTAAAGGCCCTTACTGCCAGTCAGGGGCCATTTCCGACCAGTCGACAGGTCAGCCGTCTCCGGTCAGCCTGTCTCCTACGCCTCCTAGCACCCCTTCCCCGTATGGCTTCAGCTACCCACAGGGTTATGCCACCATTGGCTCCCCGAGCCAGTCCCAGACGGCAACAACCCCCTCTCTGTCTTCTCCTCCCTCGCTGGCAGGGACGCTCACCAAGCCCAGACCGACCCCCAAGCCCCCTCGTAACAGGCCCAGCCTCCCTCCCCCTCAGCCCCCCACTACACCTGGCACTAGTCCTCAGCCTCTGGAGCATTCATCGGGCCTCCTGGATGGTTTACCTCCTGGGGAAAGCATGTCCACAGGTAATGTAGAAGGAAATGTATTTAGACTGCAGGTCCAGATACTGAACGTCTGAACGATGAACTGACACAATTGTATTTCTCATAAGTGTATCTCTCTTTAAATTACATAGTACGCCTTAATTTTTACTTTATTTTTAAATTTTGCTATGCACTGATGCCACAGTTGTAGGATTTTAGGCTTAAATTAATGTTTGTATTTTACAGCGGAGTCCCAAGTTCACTGGATGTATTTATGATCATCATATAATAATTTTAAAGTATAATTATAAATATACACAGTAATTAAGCAGGCTTCGTAATAAGTGTTTCTTTGCTAGACGAGTATATACTAGAATCTATTTTTCTATAAATATAGGTCTCTACAGGCTCTTTGAAGGAGTTTCGGCTCCTTTTGTTTTGGACTGCAACTCTGCTGCTCTAGAGTGACACCTAGTGGCTGTCTATAGTTTTCCATTGAAACTAATAAACGGAAAGAAAAACTAACCATTACCCTAACCTTGTTTTTTTGTACATAATTATGCATATTTTTAATGAAACTAAACAATGACGTCCAGTGAAATATGCATAAATAATGATCAATGATAAATCAATTCTTGATTTTCAGATAAATTATAGGAAATCTTAAATTGAAATCTTTAATTCTGCCACGGCTGAACAAAAACCTTGTGTCTCCAACACTTTTCTGGAAATGAGGAAAAAAAGAGTCTTTCTTCAAAACTTGAATTTCTTCTCTATGCTGCTTGCATATTTTTCAATACAGCCTCAAACAAATATTAAATGTGATCAGTAGAGTATATTTTCTCTATAAATATAAATGGAGGTACGAGGTTTTCCCCTGACAGCAAAGATTGGAAATTTTTATTTCACTTTCACAAGTTGGCCTGTTTTACAAGTATGTTTTAAACAGTATTACAATTTTATAAGTTTATTCTATGTTATTGGGTCACTGTTTACCGCAAGATTACATAAAATCCTCCCTTTGTGGGAACATTTTAGATTGACATTGGAAAATATCTAAGAGAAGTTGGAAAGACATCAGCAAGTCGGATAACACAAGAAAATGTACACTGATAAGGCATAACATTATGACCAGCTCTTTAATGGTGTGTTGGTTCCTCTTATGTAACTAAACCTAACTTGCCAGAATATAGACTCCACTAGACCACTGGAGGTATGCTGTGGCGTCTGGCACCGAGATGCTGGAAAAGTTGTGAGGTGAAGCCTCTGTGGATCGGACTTGTTTGTTAAAGCCAGCTGCCACAGTATTTGTGGCCCTCAAACCCTTCCTGAACCATTTTTGCTTTGTGGCAGAGCGCATCACCCTGCTGGAAGAACACCACTTCCATTTAAAATAGCATTAAACTAAATATTTAAATGGGCTGAAACTGGACAGGGTCACCAGATCCTTTTCAAAAAATAATTTCCAGACAAGTCCAAATGCAGCCGCACTGAAAACACGCCCCTGCCCTGGTTTTATCCTCTCAAAGCTGGCCGCCGTTGAGCTACGTGTTTTGCTCATGTATTTATTTGTTTCGTCTCCAGCAGATTCTCATCTTGTTTAAATCTAACTTTTCCTTCTTGTCCGACTGCTCTGGTTCCCTCGACTTTCAGCCGTATGAGGGGCAAGGTTCTCTATCATTCAAAGTGTCAGAGGGCGCTTTTAGGGTAAGCAGGATTTCCCGTGATGAAGAACCTCTTCTCCTCCCCGTCTCATCCCTCCGCCCCCTCTGCCATCTCACCTAAACATGGAGCCGCTGAAGACCTTTATTTACAAGTTGATGCTGCCAGTAGAAGCAGATTTTAGGTTTGGTTTCTCTGCTCTTTGGCTGCATCGCTCAGTTTATTTTTATTTATGTCTCCTGCAGCACTGTTCACCCCTATTGGCACCCCTGGTAAAGATTATTATTATTATTATTATTATTATTATTATTATTATTATTATTATTATTATTATTATTATTATTATTTCACAAATCACTTGTTTCATACTTATTGGCATAATTCATCTAATTTATATACCTCAAAGTGAAGTATTTGTTTATTTCTGGAACATTTATTACTTTTGATAATTATTTTGTAATTGATGACTCGTCCTCATTTCTCTTAGCCACTCTTCAAAATGGGAAAGGCTAACAAACATCCCATTCCAAACTATGTTAAAATGGCCACCAAAAAAAAAAAAAAACTGCTCACCTAATCTAAAGTCAGGGCAGTAGTTACGATTAAAACAATGAAGTGGGACAAATGAGGCTGGATGAGGACCAGTTAAATAATTAAAATGTTAATTTTAATCTGTACCTGCTAAACAACAGCAAAAAAACAAAAAAAAACATGATGTATTCTAATCAAACTAACAAAGTAGTCTGAGTTTTGTAGAAGATGGATGTATTAATCATTCTAAATCCAAAACATAAAGGTCTCACACGTTTGCCTTCTTAAAAAAAAAACGGTTTCATTGTTTTTACAGTCAAATTTGAGTCAAATAAAACTTTTAACTTTCGTAAAATATACATTTCTGAGTTGAAATCTCCCCCTAAAGAAGTTGTGCCCATCTGCATTAACCGATAAGGGTTTGCCCTCCTTTAAGGGCATTTATTTCCTCAGGTCCACACAGCTTTATTCCAAGGGCATCAAATGGCCTCTGAGCAACACTTTAAACAGACCTGATCTAGACCGATTGTACTAGGAGTACTAGATGATTTCAACCTAGCTGATTTTCCACATCTTTACCAGGGCTGCCAGTGAGGGTGGAAGAGGCTGCATCACCGTTGCATATCCAACTGCTTACATTAAACCCATTGTGTCGACATTTGCATGGGGGCTGAGAGTGGTGCATGTCATATACTGGGCGACTTATAAAGGGCCAATGCATTTCCACCAATAGGAATCCTGCACCTTCCCTTCTTGCAGTCTCAATATTCACAACCGCAGCCAACCCCCTGACACTCACTACACTGTTAATGTGTCCTGTAGACGCGCTTCCTGTCTGTGGCGGTTCTTATTTGTTACACTGCATTATTCTCACATACAGATGAGGGAAAGCAGTTTTTCCTTCAGCTTGATCTCGGCTTGTTGTGAAAGGTTGAACACCAAGCTTCAGCCGTGTGTTCATTGTTGAGTGGATAATTCTGTAATTTATTTAGATTTGTAATTTCTGTTTCGTTTCACTCATCCTCGGTGATATGAAACACTACTGATGGTCACAGTTTGTCGTTTAGTCGCAGCTTATCTAGTTTTTACTGGTGAAGCACATTTCCAAAGTAAGATTGCTCATATTTCAACTTTTTACTTCTAACAATAAATACTGAAGCTCTTTGAATTGTAGAGAATGATGGTTGCACGGCAAAGTATTTCAAGTTATTATGAATTAGAAAAAAGAAATTGGAAACCCTGAGACTAAAAGTCCAAATGTGTCCAATACTAGAACTTAGCTCAGGCTTTCTGGTAATAATAATAAATCCACTTTTAGTCTGCATCAAAGTTAGGTCAGCATTAAATGGCTTTACTTTAAGCTTTTGCAGTTTTTCCTCCCAAAATTAAAGATGTGTTTCCTCTGGTTACAATAACTGTTTCCAGGACAGACCTACAGGCTGGGATCGAGAACATCTCTGCTCATCTAAGACTGAAACAGAAGTAGAAGTAAAGTTGACCAAATTTAACTGAGCTATGGTCACCTGCTGTCTCCTTCATCAGCACACGTTCTTGCAGGATATGGCAGGATCGTGTTTTTTTTAATTTGCAAATGGTAGAGGAAGCTTAAAATCATAGTGCTGCTTCATGAAAATGTCTACAGAGAAGGCTAAAACTATACTCTCTTAGTTTATTTGATTCTACGTTCAATTTCTCATTTTCAGCGTGTGACCAAAAAAAAGCACCATTTGAAAGTAAAATTAATTAATATAAAATTAAATCTAAGCTTTTTTTTATTATTATTATTGTTTCAGTAATTTCATCGGAAAATTGAAATCAAATAATTTTATTTTGTTACATGTTGAATGGTAAATTTCAGGGGTTTATTTTTCGTTAATCTTCACATATATGGCATACAGCTAAAAACCCAATATCAAGTTTCTGAAAATGATTGGAACGTTTAAATTGACCGTACAAGGTTCACCCTCCACCAACCAGGAGGGTTCGCCACAAAGATGTATAAAAAAATGCAGACCAGATTAGTTCAGTGCCACAAGTGGCTCCCCGGCGGCACTTTGGAGACCAATAAATAACAATTTATTGGTCTTATCTAATAATTTCATATGTCGAGATGGCGCTGAGCAAGCTGACACAACATTCCCTGATGTGAGAGGAGCATGTTGCTACGTATAATTATGAAATAACGCATCCTTCCCGAGCTTTTTTGTTTCTTTAGTCATTCATCCTACAAACCCCCCCGTTTGGACCTGTGATGACCCTTTATTGTGTTTCGACATTGATCAGGATGATCTGTTTTAGGTTTCTTTAAATCACATGTCCCCCTCTGTCTGCTCTGCCAGATTCCCTCTGCAACTTGGACATCCCCTTCATCAGCATGGAGCTGGACAGCATCTTAGAGTTGACCTACATCTCCCCCTTCAGGAACTCACTGACACTTTTGGAGTCGCCCAAAAGCAAAGCGGACTCGGAGGAGGAGTCCGAAAGCACAGTCCTATGACCCCCGCCAGGCTTCCAGCGACCCGGCACCACCGCCGCTGCACCACCGATCCTCTCCCGTTCGTCACCCAACGCCTCGGTCCCCTGAGCCTGGACGGCCGCTCTCGTTGCCAGACCTCACCTTTCCCGGATCCAGTCGAGCCGACGAGTAAAAACAAGCGCCTCAGCACAAGAAGCTTTCCGTTTCATCCACCATTTTGCATTTTTCAATTGCATTTGCTGGATTATTTTCATATATATTTTTTTTTTTTTATGTTTTCTATTTGTTTTGCCTTATTTGATTCACATGCAATATTGCCTTTAACGCCACGCAGGAGGCTGCCCGGATCCTGGAGGAATGAGAGTTTCTCACTGCTGTTGCTGCTGCTGCTGCGTAATGAGTGAAACTGAGAAGAAGCGACATCGCTGCTTGTTTCCTGATTTATTTTCCCCTTCGCTCCTCTCGCTCCTCGGGGGGGGGGGTGTCCGTCTGAAATGCGTCAGTCGTGGATGTGTTGGCCCCAGATTTCTGTGCTGCCTGGGCATTCACTGTGAGTGTCAGTATGTATGTGTGTGTGTGTGTGGGTGGGTTTTGCTAGTGTTTAGGTTGTACTACATGATGTTGCACTGGTGTTGTGGAGCAAAAGCAGGAATGCATTATTTTAGACATGTAGGGAATTACCTTTGAGGTGATAACGAAGTTAAAAGCTCAAACGTGCTTTTATTTTATTTTAAAGTGACATTCGGTAAGAACATCAGGCACTGGATATTTATTATTTATATACAGTATATTTTCAGAGTCTATGAGATATTCACAACAGATATCCAGTCAGATCGTATTTTGTATGAAGAGGAGAGTTATATAGAGAACATTTTCACTTATAATCGATGCAGCCGGGTAGCTCTGAAATATATGAAATGCATGCATACTGTAGTTTGGGAAATAATCTAGCAGTTCAGACTCTGAGATAATTATGGCAGTAAGCAAAAGCTGTGGGACCTTTTTAGAGTTCATTGTCAGGTCTGGAGAAGGTTTACGACGATAAGAACGTGCAGGATTGGTATCTTCATTGTGGAAGAAGCACCCCACTACCGGGTGTCAGTGGATTCTGCAGGGTCTCTGTGACCTTGTCAGATGTGACTTTCAAGAAAATGGAAATAAAACTGTGTTTTCAGCATTTTTTACAACTACAAATCTAATCTATCTCATTTGTATTCAGCCCCCCCCCCCCTCCCCCTTTAGTCTGATACCATCAAAAGTCACCTTAGAAGTCAGTCAGTTAGCAATCAGAGTAACCAAATTTAATCTAAACTCAGCATTATTCCAGCTCTTCTGTGTCTGGCCTGTTTCTGGAGTTTTGTTAGTGAACATTAGCGAGCAAACAGCACCACAAAGCAGCGGACGGGTTACATCCTGCTGCCTTCATGGAAAAGTGGCACAAAGAAAGGCATGACGAGACCAGTTTGCAGAGGGTCAGCTGTGCTGTGGTCAGATGACACCTAAACCTTTTCTTTCAAAACGCTGTGCGAGTTGGAAATCTGACACTGGCGCATGTCCTTGAACACACCATTCCTAGTGTGGTGATAGCATCATGCTGTGCTTCAGATGCGTCAGATCTGCTGGGAAGGCGGGTGGAGTTAAATACAGGACTACGGTGGAAGGGTTTAGATCAAAGTATATCTCCGTGTTGGAATGGCCTAGTCAAAGTCCAGACCAAAATCCAATGGAGAATTTGTGCAAGACTTGAAAGTTGGTCTTCAAAGACACTCTCCATCCAGTCTTAGCTTGAGCCATTTTGCAAAGACGAATGGCCAAAAATCTCTAGGCGTCTAAAGCTGGTATAGACATATCCTAAAATCGTGAAATTTCAGTAAAAGGTTGTTCTTAAAACTTGGGTGAAACTGGATACTAAAGCATGCTTTCGATTCTACAATTTTTTTAAGTCGTAAAATGTTTTAGATCCCTGAATCATTTTGCAGTTATGTGCTATAAATGCTTTTGCACAGCATTGTGCATGATTATCTTTACTGCGAGACATTTTCCTGATTCGCCACGATCAAGTCAAGTTCTGACAGGTCAAGTACCTCATGGTAGACAACGATGGGGGTCTAAAGGATGAAGACGGCTTAACTGGTTCCACAGAAAGACAGCACAGATCTCTTTAGTGAGTGAGCTGCATCATCACATCATTTAAAACACGTGTGCGCCGTGAATGTTCATCCTCCGTCTGGTGGAAACTGCAAAAAGAGGCAGCTTAGTACTGGAAATTGTGTTGCACAATGATCAAGCAGTCTACTGTCATATCATAACCCAGGAAAAAGATCTGTAACACCACCAGAAGGAAAACGTGCTCTATTTTTTTTTATAAATAAGCACTTTTTTGTTTCATCACAGTGCCGCTACATCTGCAGTTACGGTTTATAGGAAACTCTGAGGATGCTGATATTTATGGTTTTTACTGGCGATCCAGAGGCAAGTGCAAAGATATCTGTATATTTCTTTATTTTGCTGAGAGTATTTATAGATATATATCTGAGTATGGTTTACTTGGTGTAAGGAACTGTGATATTTCTTATTTTTTTCCTTTTTCTTTTGTGCGTCTGAGGATTTAAAAAGAGAAATCAAGTATTCAGACACAGGGCCAGATTTTTTGTCTGCTGCCGCATTAAAACTTGAAAGTCCGTCAAACTGATGTTACGAGGTTGGCGTCGGAACAGCAGCAGTTTGCTACATGCCTTGCAGAGGGTTTTGTTTGTGACCTATCCGACCTGTAGGACCTTCAGTTTTTGTCCCCAGAACGTCCACTGTGCTCCTCTGTCGTTGTCTGTGTGTGTGTGTGTGTGGGGGGGGGGGGGAGAAATCGCTCGCAGGTACTTTGTAAAAATCAAAGCGTCTGTACATATTCGCTCTGTATATACCGACAACAGGAAGAGTCAAATATATCAAAAAATCTATTCACAGATAATGAAAACTGAACATGCTGTACATATGTTGTTATAACGTTGGTGGTCGTAGCACAATAACGTCCCATTCACGCGTCGGATGAAGTACGGCCGGCTCTGCTTTTCTACATGAAGACGTAGCGCTTGTGCTGACTTCCTGGCCTCTCTCAGTCCCGTTTTTAGCTTTTTTTAGGTAGGAAAGGAGACAGTAGTGCACCTGTTTTTTTGTCTATAGCTGCTTAGACTGACATGTCACTGCAGCTACATGATGCCGCATCATATTTAACTGGACACTCAAAATCTTTTGGGCATCGTCTGACATTTATTACAACTTAGTTTCATGCGTTTGACCGTGTGAACGTGTGTATTTTACAATTTATTCCCTATTTGACAGCAGAACCTGCAGCTGCGATGGTAATGTTTGCTCATGGCATCTAGCAGTAAAAACTGTCTGATAGTGTAGTGCTACAATATGCTTTTTTTCATTTTACTGATAAAGGGAGTCCAGTTGGTTGAAAGAGACAAAGGCGGTTTGATATGTTTTCATAAATCCACCGGTGAAGAGGAGATGCAAAGTGAAACACGGAAATTTATAAATCTACTGAAACATCTCCCGAAATCATCACGCAAAGGTTAATTTATTTCAGTAGTTTAATTTAGAGTCATTACACACAGAGGGATATAATTCAAGCTTTTACATCTCTTGATATTTGTGATCCTGGCTTACTGTTAATGAAAACCACACATTATTTTTCTCAGATAATTAAAATATAGCAAAAGACGATTAAAAAGGCTTTAACAGGGTTAATGATAGGAATGTGACAGGTGTAGCCCATGTTCTGGATATACTATATACTGTATGTGCCAGCTCTTGAAGCTCTCACTCCAGTTGCAGTCTAACTCTCGTGCACCCTTTTCCACCACACTTTTTTCTTCCACTCAACTTTCCACGAACATGCTTGTCTATGGCTGTCTGCATACAACCAGCTTTTTTTTTTCTATTTTGAAGCACTGACCTTTTGTGGACAGTCGTCCAGCAAGAGTCAATGATCTTTTTGCTGGACAACTGTCAAGTCAGCAGTTTTCTTAATGATTGTGTGAGCCATAATATAGCATATAGTAAAAATATACTCCTGTATGCATATTCTGCATCAAAAATATTTATTTATTATTTTTATTAGTTGAATTTACTGAGAAAATGAGTTTTGGGTCTTCATTAGCAGTGAGCCATAATCATAAGAATCAATCTACATGTGAGTTTCCCTTTTCAAACGGAGTTAAGGAAATAAATGACATTTTAAATTATTACATTTCTCTTTATTGAACTGTACCCTTAGAGGACATTGGTATATTCACACGTCTGTTTGCATGGTTTTTTCTAAAGTGTTTACAACCCCAGCTTTTGTTTTAACTCTCCAGTTATGGTAAATCTTTGTTATGAAACATCTTCAAATCTGCTGTCAGATCAGTCAGCTGGATCCTCCAGATGAATTTGCGTAAAATAAAGCATTAATTAAGTAGTTTGCATTATAATTAGGAGGACTTGTAAACACTTAGCTGCCGTTGTACTTGGGCTGAGCTCAGTGCCGTGTCCCCTCTCTGTGTTGATCCCTGAGCACCAGCGATTCATCTGTGTGTTTTTCGCGAAATGATTTCACCTCAAACTTCACATCCCAGAAAGTTTCTAGCATCGCTGCTTTTTGAGCACCGACATATAAAGCCTTTTTCTACACAAACAGGTGGAATGTACTTACAATATTCACCTCAAAGGTCGCGACGGAGGCAGGTGTGTGTGTGTGAGTCGTCCGCATAAGTTCATGCATTAGAGACTGGGTGGGTGTATTATGAGCAGTTTTGTGGGATTAAAGTCAACATTGTCTGTTGTGCATTTCTGCAGCATGCATTTTCACCATGCCTATGAAATATGTCTTATATTTGGTCCTATCTAAATGTGCTTGTATTTATATTTTTTGAGAGAAAAGATCAAGCTTTGCAGGAGGTAAGAATCAGAGCTGCCCTTTACCATTTTTTTTTTTATTTTTTTTTTGGCAAAACTCATAAGTTCTGCTCCACTATTGTCGTGCAAAAGTAGATCCGCTTAAACCAGAGACCAACATCCTGATAAAGAACCCTGTTTAGTAAACTTCTGGACTTTAATCTACTGGAGCACTGTATATCCTAGAATTATCCAGTTTAGTGTGTAGACTACACTGTGGTGCATGCAGTCATTGCAGCCAAAATATTCACCGTTTTTCTTTTGTTTCATTCTGCAAAAGTCCAAGTAATAAGTTAGTTCAATCTTTGTGTTAAAGTGATGCTGTTGACTCTCAACATTTGGAAAAAAAAAAGAAAAGGAAATGACATTTCTTTGAAAAACTTATTTTATCTCTTGGCCACCAAGTGGAATTCTGTGTAAGGTGGGGGAAAAAAAGAATAATCATCCGAATGTTGAAACTATTAAACATGTTTTTATATCATTCTGAACTCCTTTGCTTTTGTCGCAAACGTCGTCTACATCTAATTTAAAGTTGCTGGTTTCTGGCACAGACCTATAGCTTTCAAACAGAGTCCCTAAAACATCTGTAATAGTGACTCACTTTAAAAGGTTAATATCAGTACCCCTGACAGTGAAGCCTCCCACCAAGCGATGCTGCTCCAACTGTGCACAACAGTCAGCTCAGTGTTTTCATGTTTGAAAACCTCGCAATGACTTAACAGCTCAGTCTTTGTCTAACTTTTCTCCAGAGCACCTCTAGATTGTCCATTTGGGCAGCTATAAATTCCCCTCAAGTTAGAAGGTTTCAATCAGGGAACCGTGTTGATGATCTTCAAACTTGCCTCAATGTGGACAGTGATGTTAGTACTTCAGCCGTTTCCAGCCCTTGCATGTTTATATTTGAGTGGAATACAGAAAATGCACAAT